>NW_007252432.1:197096-254626 GCF_000164805.1 Carlito syrichta | reverse complement strand
GAGACTCCAACTCAAAAAAAAAAAAAACCTAATCTACCATATTACAAAAAAA
Source organism: Carlito syrichta (assembly GCF_000164805.1). Lineage (NCBI taxonomy): Eukaryota > Metazoa > Chordata > Mammalia > Primates > Tarsiidae > Carlito > Carlito syrichta. The sequence goes on along the minus strand of NW_007252432.1, from coordinate 254,574 downwards.
GCATCAATAAGTTCCCAGTAACAGAAATTACACAGATCACATTTTCTGACCATGCTACAGTAAGAAGACAAAAATAAGAATAATAATTTTTTAAATGAACAAAAATTTAATCAACAGAAAATCAAAAAACACTCTTCTAAATGAATATAAGGTGAAAGGCAAACTAAAAAAGAAGCCAGTTTTGGGGGGCAAAAAAGAACTGAAGATAAAACATCAAAATGGTAGTATACAAATCTTAAATGTTTTATCAATAGAAAGAAAAACTAAACATTAATTAAGAATGCCTTCTGAAAAGTAATAAGAAAAATGGGAAAAAAAATCAGAACTAAAATGATAAGAGGGCCACATAACAGATTTAGAAAATGACTTTTAACCATAATTAATGCTACATACAATTCTACAGTTATAATTTGAAAATTCAATAGAAATTGGCTATTTTTGGGAAAAAATTAACTATCAAATTTCTTTTAAGCATAGAACATTGCAATATATCAATAACCACGAGGAAAAAGTCAGTAAATTATCAAAAAGGTTTTGGAACTTTAGAACCAGGTAGATTTTGAACAAAAAATTATGTCAAATTTCTTAGACACATAGATTCTCCATAAAGAGATCTGTGTGTATATGTACACCCACACCTGTATACACACACACACACACACACACACACACACACACACACACTGCTTTCTTTCCTAAAAATGGAACGAGACAAATTGCTCCCAAATGATTTGATAAAAACACCAATTTTAATAAATGACAAAAAATAGCAATAAAAAGAAAAATATAGGACAGACATACTTATGTATACAGATACAAAATCTTCATATAAGCATTAATAAATTAAATGCAATAGTATATTTTAAAAGGAATACCCACTACAACCATTTATGTGATTAATGTTGGGAAATCTATTAAGTAAATCAGTAGGTGATATTAGTTCAACTGATATAAATAAAAACACAAGACAAATTTCTCAACTCTTTCTAATTGTTTAAAAGAGATTTTAGTAAAACAGTAATGTGAGGATACTTTCTTAACATAACAAGATATCCACCTTAAACCAAAAGCACAAACAAGAAGACAAAGAGATCAGTTACTTCCTCTATTATTCAACACTGTGGAAGTTTTAACCAAGACATTATCACATGATGAAAAGGGGACAGAATTTTTATTATGTCTACTTAAAAAATCCAAGGAATAAACTGAAAATCTACTGCCACTAATAAGATAGTTGAACAATATTGTTGATAGATACAAATCTGAAAAAAAAGTATCTGAAAATAGTCTTTTGAAAATACATAATGGAGAAAATAGCAATAATAGGACATAGCAGGGGGAAAATCATAGACTAAAACATATAGGAATATCTTAAACAAGAAATATGAAAGAACTATAAAAATACAGAGTTGCAAAATTGTTGACAAAAAGGAAGTTAACTTGAATAAATGGAGAAGCATGCTGCAATCTGGGAAAGGAAGAGTGAATAATGTAAAGATATTAATTCTTTGCACATGAATGTCCATGTATTATGAAATTCCAATAAAAAACTCAACTTGATTTTTCTTCTTTTGGAACATGATGAAGTGCTTTTAAAGTTAAGCTGGCATAAAAAGCTAAGAATAACTAAAGGAATTTTATAAAGGAAGAATAATAAGAAAGGCTTGCCTCACCAGACATGAAATATGTTTTACAAAATCTTAGTGATTAAATCAGATGCTACTGGTTCAATAATGACAGATCAGTGAAAGAGATGAAATGTGCTTAGAATTAGCTTCTAATACATACAAAAATGTGTTCAGTGATTAGGGCAAAATAGTGGATATGGAAGGAGAATGGGAAGGTGGAGGAAGAATGAAATTTTAGATAGGATGATAAGGAAGTCCTCACCAAGAAGGTGATTTTGAGCAAAGATTTGAAAAAGCTGAATTTCTTACTCATATATCTTGAGGAAGGATTTCCAGGAGGGAACAGCAACAGCAAAGCCTCTGAGTTGGGAATAAGCCTGATATGTTCAAGAGAGAGCAAAAAGACCAAGTCATCATTTTGCTATAGTTAACAAGACAAAGAAATAGTTGGAAATAGATCCAGTGACAGACTAGGGTTTAGCTGAGGGTTGGATCATGCAGTCTTCTAGACCATTTAAAGGATTTCAGCATTCACTCCTAGGGAGATGACCAGTCACTGTAAGGTATGGGACTGGGGCAGAGGCATGACAGGAACGGATTTTCATTTTTAAATAATCATGCTGTGGTTTTTTGTTGTTGTTAAAAATAGACTGAAAAAAATAAAATAAAATAAAATTGGGAAGACTAGTGGAAGACTACTGCAACAATCCAGCCAAGATAAGATGAACAAAGTAGCAGTGCAGATGGTACAGAAGATTTTGCAGAAGGTAGAGTCAACAGCATTCACTGAAGGCGTGAAAGTGAGCTATGAGAGAAACAGAGAGGTCAAGGATGCCTTTAAAGTGTTTGGTCTGAGCACTGGAAGGATGGAGCTTCCATTAACTGAGTTGGATGACCTCACAAAAAACTGTTGGGAAAGGGGAACAGGAATTAAATTTTGGCAAAGATACATCTAGCATATCTGTCTAGACATCCAAAGTAGAAATATCGAGAGGTCAGGGGAGAAATATGGGCTTCGGTTGTATATTTGGGAATCAGAATATACAGATTTTATTTAAAGTCAGGAGTCTAGATGAAACAATGGTGGAAGGGTGAGAGTAAGCATAAAGAGAAAAGTTCATGGACATAGTCTAGGGCCTGTCAGCATTAAGAGTCAGGATCACGAGGAGGATCAAACAGAAGAGATAGTGTAGAAATTGCCAGTGAGGTAGGAGGTTGTAGTGATGAATGTGTTGCCAGAAGAGACAGCGATAACCGTGCACATACTGTGCTGATGTATCAAGACTGAAAACAGGCCAACAGATTTGATCAAGTAGAGCTTATTGGTGACCTGGATAGAAACGTTTAGGTAGAAAGGTGAAATCTAAAAGATGCAATGGTTTTTTAAAAAAATAAGGAAATTAAGGCCTATCAGCAGACATAACTAAAAGTTTTACTTTAAAGGGAAACAAGGAAATAGGAAGCTACAGGCAGTGTTAAACATGTGAAAAGAGAATTAAAATAAATCTTCATATTAGTACATATGGCAACAATTTTCCAGATGGCTTAAAGAATCTAGTGTAAAATAAAAAAATTAATGCACATATAGACAATATAGGTGAATAACTATCTAAACTTGGGATGGGAATGGATGAGCTCAGCACAACAGAAAGGAAGAAGATGCACACAAAAGATTCACTTGACTGCAGAAATGCCAGAAAATCATAAAATAAAAGTCAAATAATGTATTTGAGGGACACATAACACAAATATAGCATACAAAACTACTGCCCTTCATATAAATTAGAAAGACATGCAGATCAATGTCTTTAGGAAAAAACATTAAAACAACAAGAGAAAATTCAGCAAGAATCACAAGCAGACAATAAGGAATATAACTGGATAATATAACATACGAAAAACATTCAGATGTATTTATAAATAAAGAAGTTACAGTCACAATAAAATGAGATAATTTTTTTAACCTTCTTAAAATATTATCAGAAGTCATCAAATTCTAAAATTAGTTCTTACATCAATGTTGGCAAAGTTCTATGGAGGATATGGTTACAGTGTTAATTAGGTAAAAATCTTACCAGAAAGCAGATTAGCTTTATCAGTACCTTTAGAAAGTAAGTCAAACATTAAATATGTGTTAAACATAGTTTCACTTACAAAAATTTATACTAAGAAAAGAATGTCAGGCAAATGTAAGCACAAGGACATTTATCAACTGCTATTTATAATACTTCAACAAAAACTAAGTATCTTTATTTGCAAAATAAGAATAACAACCACTTCATAGAGTTATCATTAAAATTAAATAAATTAACATTTATAAAATAGTTAGGATAGCACCTAACATACAGTTAAATGTTGGTCACTTATTTACAATCATTTGCTAAATACTAAACATTATTTGACAATTATTTATTAAATATGTAAATAAGTCAATTGTGTTAGTTGAAAAAATAAGATGCAAAATTGTGTGTATTATGACTCTAAATTTTAAACACATATATATAAATTGAGATTTCTACAATACAAACAGTTTTGTAACTAAGTTTTTCAAAAAGTATATATTTCATTTGTTATATTCAGAGAGAAAAGATCTGTTAGAAAAGATATCAAAATACTTATGGTTCTCTGCATAGGATAATTCATAGTTACTATTAAGAACTCAGCAGTCCATCTTTACTTTTAAAGTCTCTGTTTTTGCTGTTCTGCAGTTTTGATACAATCTGTCTAGATATGTATTTGATTGTATTATTCTGATTATAATTTGTTGTACTACCTGAATCTATGAATTTGTTTTAATTCTGAAAAATCTGCTTGCTAAGTCCTTTCTCTCTCTTCCTTCTGAGACTCCAATTAGGCATATGTTAGACCTGCATTGAGTTCTTGATATTTTCCATTTTTTTGCTTCTTTATTTCACATTCATGGTTACCAAACTATAGGTCAAGCAGTCCTGAGGAAGAGAGAAACGCAGAAGAGAGACCTCATGGGGACATTGGAAATTTTAAATTTTTGAGGAAAAACATGACTTATTTGTTATATACTCTGAAAAATACTACTTTTAAGTTTTTTGAGACTATCTAATAAAAAATATTAAATATTTATTTTGCTCTAGGGGCACTACAAAAAATTATTTAGGCACCAGTAGTGCCATGAACTGAGGAAGTTTGGGAGTCTATATTCTAAATTCTTGGTATTTATTTTCTTTCCTTTTTTTTAAAACCTTACATAAGTCAACTTATTTCTTTTCTTTTCTTTTTTTTTCCTTTTTTACACTTTATTTGGAAGATGTGAGGCACAATTCTGGGTTAGGTATACAAATGGTCATTGTACAGGCAAAGTTTGGGCCTCACTTTGGTCCTCACATCACCTGGTTTGAGGTCAGGTACCCTTATTGATGAAGTGTGCTCCCTGGCTCCCCTGGCAATGTCCCACCACTGCTAATCCCTTTCTTATAGTATTATGATAATTGTTTAGGGTGCACTTATGAGTAAGAACATGTGGCACTCAGTTCTTTGTTTCTGTGATAGGTCACTGAGTATTATAGACTCTAAATCCATCCAAGTTGCTGCAAAGTTCCATAATTTCATCATTCTTTATGACTGCATAATATTGTATCATGAATATGTACCATATTTTTAAAATGCAGTCTAGTTTCAATGGGCAGCATGGCTGGTTCCATGCTTTTGCTATTGTGAATAGTGTTGCAATAAACATACATGTGCAGGTATCCTTTTTGCAGAATGATTTGAGTTCCTTCAGGTATATTTCTAGAAGGGGGATTGCTGGGTCATATGGGAGGTCAATTTTTAGATCTTTTAGGAATTGTCACACTGTTTTCCACAGATATTGTACTAATTCACTGTCCCACCAACAGTGTAGAAGTGTTTCCTTTTCCCTGCATCCTCTCCAGCATCTGTGTTTTTGTTTGTTTGTTTGTTTTGAGTTTTTGATGATGGCCATCCTGACTGGAGTTAAGTGGTATTTCAGTGTGGTTTTAATTTTCATTTCTTTGATGATTAGTGAAGCTGAGCATTTTTTAATGGATCTGTTGGCCACTTGTATGTCTTCTTTTGAGAACTGTCTATTCATATCTTTTGCCCACTTTTTAGTAGGGCTGCTTGTTTTTTCTTTTCAGTATGTTTGAGTTTCATGTAGATCCTGGATTTTAGGCCTTGTCAGATACACAATTGTCAAATACTTTTTCCCAGTATGTGGGCTGTCTCCCTCCTCTCTCAATGGTTTATTTTGCTTTGCAGAAGCTTTTCAGTTTGATGAGGTCCCACTATTTTATCTCTTATGTCTATCTTATCTCTTCTGGCATGGGCACTTGGGGTTTTGATCAGGAATTAGTTGCCAGTTCCAATTTCCACAAGGGTATCTCCTGCATTTTCTAAGGTTCTTATAGTTTGAGGTTTTGCATTTAACTCTTTGATCCATTTAGAGTTGATTTTTGTGTATTGTGATAGGTAAGGGTCTTGTTTTAAGCTGCATGTGGTCAGCCAGTTTTCCCAGGACCATTTCCTGAATAGGTTCTCCTCTCCCCAGTGATTGTTAGTGGAGGCTTTGTCAAAGGTGAGTTGGTTGAGAAATTGAAGTTTTGCTTTTGGAATCTCTATTCTGTTCCATTGGTCTATATGCCTGTTCTTGAACCAAAACCAGGCTGCTTTGATTATTGTGGCCTTATAGTAAAGTTTGATGTCTGGAAGTGTAATACCTCCTGCTTTGTTTCTTTGCTGAAGATTGTTTTGGATATTTGTGGTTGTTTATTATTCCATGTGAATTTCTGTATTGTTGTTTCCAGGTCTGAGAAGAATGATGCTGGTAATTTAATGGGTATTGTGTTAAATCTGTAGTTTGCCTTGAGTAGTATGAACATCTTAACAATGTTGATTCTTCCAACCTGTCAGCATGTAATATTTTTCCATTTGTCTGTGTCTTTGATTTCTTTGAGCAATGTTTTGTAGTTTTCATTGTAAAGGTCTTTCACTTCTCTGGTTAGGAATATGCCACAGTATTTCATTTTTTATGGCTATTATGAATGAAATTGTGCTTTTTATTTGGTTCTCTGTTTGTTGTTGGTGTATAAGAATGCCTCTGTCTTTTGCACATTGATTTTGTACCCTGAGACTTTGCCAAAGTACTTTATCAGTGCAAGAAGGTTTTTGACAGATGGTATTTATTTTTTTAAGATTATCTTCCAGTCACTAATTCTTTCTATAGTTGGAACTAATATTTTGTATCCACCTACTAAAATTTTACTCCTAATTGTCATATTTTTTATTTCTAAGAAGTTATATTTGATTATCTGAATATATCACTGGTAGATTTTTATGTTCTGTTATTTCTAAATTATATTCTGACAATCATTTGTATTTTTTTAAAATAATTATCCATACATATTTTATATTTTGCTTTTGAAAAACTGCACCATCTGCAGTTGTTGCAGTTTCTTTTCTACATTTCTGAGTCCTGACTTTCGTTTATGGTGATATGTTTCCTCACACTTACCCCCAAAATTGTGCAAATATTAGCAATGTGTGGATTAAAATGCATCTCTTCAGTGAGGATCTGCATTGCTTTTGCCAAGATTTTGGAGTATTAACAACCTGGGTCCTATTTAAAATTTCATTTTGGAACTTTGGTAGCCACATTGAATTTATGAGTTATATACACTGAAACTTGTGTGAGGGTGGACTTCTGGTTAAGGATTCTAAAAAACCCCATTCCCCTTCCACCCAGAGGTATCTTCAACACAGGCGAGGCATATTTTCTCCCTTTCAACCCCTTTGAGTTTCTTTCCTTTAGGATCTGTGACTCTAGGATGAACTCCGTAATTCCCCCTCCAGGTCCCTAGCCTTATCTATGGTTCACACACAATTCTTCAAATTCAAGCTCTGGGAAATGAGGAATCAGAAGATGTCTTGGAGCAAAACTAGCTTCCATATGGCTTATCTTTTTGAAGAAAAACAGTTTCATTGCTTTGTGCTTCTTGAACTTTCCCTTGGTTTCTTACCAGATTACTATGCATTAAAAAACATTTGTTTTAAATATATTTTACAGTATTTTAAAATATACTGAGAATGTTTCTGTGTATGCCTAGCCTACCATATTGCCAAAAAAAGAAAGTATTTCCTGTATTTTGTACATTGAGGATTAATTACCTTTATAATTAGGTGGGTTTACACTAATCATTTTCCCCCACGAAAGCTCCCTGAATCCTTACTTACATGTTTCTGCTCATTCTGTTTCTCCTACTTAAAATGCCTTTGTACTCAACACATTTCTAAGTCTTACCTATCTTCAAAGACCAGGAAAAGGCTGTCTCCTCCCTGAAGTCTTTCTCAATCTCCCTGTATCTTCTGAACAAGTGGTTTATTTGTATCTTGCCTTTAAGGATTTATCACTTTCTGCCCTTTACTGAATATGTATCAGATCTTGCTCATTTTTAGTTACAGATGTTAGAACTTTGACTATTTACAAATGCTTCAGATTTCATCATGAATATTGTATTTTAATTTTGCTGAGACCCAAATTTGAATTCAATACTCCAAGACTGGAGTTCAGAAGTGATTGGGAAGATCCATTGTCAAGTTTATCTGCTTGGCTGTATATACATGCTAAAAAGGTGGTAAACTTCTGGTAATGCAAACATTGTTCAATGGGGGGGGGGGGGAGTTCCTAATAAGAAAATTGGCTTCTACTGTTAGTAGTGAGTATGAAGAAAAAAATAAGGAAGGTCAATCAAGTGATGGCTTTGGCCAGGATTTTTCTTTTTAAAATAAAATTTAAACTTTGAGAGGCTGGTGTGGGAGGATCACTTGAATCTAGCAGTTTTGGATTAGCCTGGGCAACATAGCAAGACCCTGTCTTTACAAAAATTTCAATTAAAAAAATAGCTGGACATGATGGCATGTGCCTATAGTCCCAACTGCTTGGGAGGCTGAGGTGGACTACTGGTCTCTAAAAAGTAAATAAATGCATACATAATACATTTTGAGAGCAAAGATTCAGATTCTGAAATGGCTCAGACAAGAAAGATCCTCTACACATTTTGTATGAAAACTACGGTAAGCAATTCATAATGCTATTTAAGCAAGTCCTCTGGATAATGCAAACATTGTTCAAGGGAGAGATGGGAGAGCACAGAGTTTATGTTAATGGAAAAATTTATTTTAATAGCTTTATAAATTACTCAAGTTCTGTATTTATAGAATCATTAAGTGTTCAAAGGGGTCACTTATATTTTTCAGTTGTATTTTGTTGCATTTTATGTAGCAAATTATATGCTATAGTAAGATTCATGAATATGGGGTTTGATGAATAGCTCAGGGTATATCCCTTGAAAATGTCAAGGATTTTATGACTGTTTATTAATTATGTCCAGAAAGGCAAAATTCATGTCTAATTCAACTTCTCTCCCTCGACCTAATAATGCCTGTGTTAGGTACTTATTTGTCGAAATGAATAGACATTTGTGAAAGAAGGAAAAGGAAAAAAAGAAGTTGTTCTCATCTTTATGTTGCTTGTCCACATAGTGGCATTTCTCCTGAGGTGAGGATACTTAAGTAATGTCAGAGGAGATAAGTGAGGAATGTAGAACCTTTCTTCAGTTCCCATTTGTGGAATTGTAACAAATAAATAATGTCCTCATTCATTATTAATAGGCTTTCTAGAGATCAAAAAAGTGGATTCCAATTTCCAATGAATAATTCTACTGGCAATTATTTGCAGTTTAAATAAAAGGAAAGGCATTTTATGTGGACGATACAAGCAGTGGATAATTAAAATAAAATAACTGATTTCCATAAATAATGAAGATGGGAAATTATCTCTGACTTCGTTCGCAGAGCTCAATTTCCAATTCATCCCCTGTGAAGAGGATTAACCACTTCCACTCTAGCCCCACCTCTCCAGGGGGAAGGAGAGCACATTATGCATATTACACAGTTTTGTTATGACAAGGTGTAAGAGGGAGCTAATTTCAGCTGCTCACATTTGAAAACAAAGCCTGTATAGTTTTTTGAAAAATTTTAATTAAGAGCTATAAGGAATGTTTTTCAAAATACACATGCACATTCTCAAACACACACTTTTATGTTCAATCACATACAAACATATATACCAAGTGCAGTCACACAATTTTGAATTGAGAATTGAGTAGTAGATATGTTTTAGAACTAGCAATAAATTGTTCAATTCTTAAATTTTTATAAATGCTAACATATCTTCTGCAACAAGAAGCAAAATAATTCATTGTCATTTTCAAATAGTATTGCCATTTTCAAAGCAAAAATAAAGAAATATGAAAAAAATAAACAAAAAAATAGGAGCTGGTTGTTATATAAGTGAATGCCAAAAGATAATAAAATTTGGTTCCTCCATTTAGTATATTTCTGACTCAGCAAAATGAAAGATGAAATACAGCGAGGCAATAAGTAGGGAACTATATGGCCAGCTTTTGTCCTGGTTTTTTAATTTGATAGAATTCCTCTACTCGAAGAGAAATCTAGACATGCATTATAGTTAAAAGTCAAAATTCCCAAACTGAGTGAGTTAACAATTTCACTCTATTCATCTTTCCTTTGAAAAGAAATTTTTCTCAGAATCAGGAAGGTTCTGGTCCATCAAGCTCATAAATATGACTTCAGAATTCAGCATCTTACATCAAGAGTCCCACACTCATGAGTGACTGCCAGGACATAATATAACATGTCTGGTAGCAAGGAACATTTGTGAAAATGAAAGAGTATGCAAGTAGAAAAATATAGGTTTATGGCCCAGTTTCACCGTTTACGAGCTGTGTGACCTTGTATAGTTACTAAAATTGTTGGTTTCTCCAGTTGTAAAGTAAGGACAATAATAGAACCTAATTCATATAGTTCTTCTGAAGAGCAAGAGTAATACTTGAAGTGAAAACCTTTGCATTACTGAAAGTCCTAAACCCTTTCTGTTATTAGCACCCAGAAGTGTGTTGGAATGTTTCTCTATTTTGTTTCATTTTTACATACTCATGGCTTCATTTCTTTTGATCTAAGCTTAACGATTGTTCAAATTTTTAGCATACCTATCTAAGTTACATGACATCATATTTCTTTAACAGTAAACCATTTATTTACTGTTAACTGATAATATTACTTAATGATCAGAACACAGATTATAGTATGATATATATCAGCCAAGCCCAATGCTGTCATTAAAATAGATACATGGAGGAATGCAGTTTATTCTATCTGCCATAGTCAGAAGCCATTATCAGTAATGTCTGCAGGGGGCTATGATGAGATGGAAACCAAAAGCCATTTCCTTCACTCTCTCTCAGGAAATCTCCTTTTTGGTTCTTTGCGAAAGTCAAGAGGTGTTGGGATCCACAGTGTAGTGTTTCAGCATCATGTGCACTTGGGAAATTGTGGGTCCATTCACAGAGAAATCCCATGGAAGATAATTAGTGCCTGGTATACATTTCCTAAGGAGACCTGTCATACCTAAATTATGTGGCTCCTCCTTTCCTCTTCAAATCCAAGATAATCAGACAGATCACTTAATATTTGTTAAATATACCATGCTTCAAAACCTCTGCAACAGTGCTCAACTCTGCTCTCATGTCTGCAATGCTTTCCCACTCCTGACACCCACCTAATTCACTGACTGCAAGCTTCGACTTATTCTTGATTAAACCATTCAAACTACCTTATCTATGAAATAGTTCCTCACACCTTGCCTACTGAAATATTTAGTCACTTTATCATGTTTTTACCCATGACTCTTTTTACATTATTAGGGATTTTTCAAAGTGTACACCAACTGAGCCTGACTGTGTGGAGGAAAGGATCTAAATCATATGCAATCTAATACCCCCAGCTGCTCCCCAGGGAATTGTCAGTCAATGAATACCAATGGGGGATATATGAAAAAACCTCTATCCACAAAGAGTTAGAAAATCTAAGTCTCTGCTCCTTAGATGTAGACCTAAATCTTAAACAGATGGAGCTCAGGCTTGGACAAGAAGGTAAGCCTGAGTCACACGGGTTTACCCTTTAACCCATCTCAAATCTTATGAAGAAATAAGAAAGCCATATGGGGCGAGGAAGTGACAGCTCATAAAAGCATTGCGAAAGAAGTAAGAGCTGTGCCAGTGGACCAGAAATGTTGATGATTTTCTAAACAATAGCAAGTTGTAGGGCCAAAAAGGACAACAGATAGAATAAGAGTCAAAAATGCATGCAAGACATCTTGTGGAATGAGAAATCTAAGGACTTCTAAGCATATCACTTACTGGGAAAATTTAAGATATGTTCTTGGAGTCTCTGAGGCTACTAGCCACTCCACCACTACTTACTGGAGCCTGTCACCAGGGGCTCATAGTATTTGTAGCACTGAAAAGCAGTTTGTGTGGGCACTAGACCAAAGAGGCACTAAGGAATTGTGACCTAGGGGATGAATCCTCCCATGGTGGGAGATCCAACCAAAGTCCACCCCCATGGCAGACCACACCCAGCAGCAAAATATGAACCTCCTTTCACTGTCACATGAACCAGAACACAGTCGGGAAAACACAGCACCAGCCAAAGGAGAAGAAGAAATTCAACAGAAAAACACAGAATCTCAAAACTCATTCACCATTTTAAGGAAAACAGCACACTATTTATTTTTTAAAAGTACTTAATAGAGCAAAGAAAAAACTGAAGACTTTAAGCTACATAAATGACCATAGAGGTATTCTAGAAAATACTAAGTCTTTAAATGGAAACAGCTAGCTCTGGAGTTAAAAAATATGATCTTTAAAGTTAATAATGGTAAATAATGATAATGTTCTCAATATTAAAATAACACCATCATGGATGTAGCTAAAGAATAACGTAGTGAGCTAGATGATCCACAGAAGGGGTTCTCTGAAAAAAAAAATCAGAAATAAAAAAAAAAAAAGAAAGCATGAGAGAAAATTTAGAAAAAAAGGAGAAACATACTGGAAAGGAAAATAAAAAGAAAAGAAGCTAGAAAGTAATTTTTAAAATTTACTTAGAGCTGAATAAATACATGTGTCTACAGACTGAAAGGATCTATCTATGTCAAAATGAGCTTTAAAGGGTTCACAACTTTAAACATTGTGGTGAAATATTAGAATATCATACATAAAGAAAATCCAAAAATTTTCAAAGAGAAAATAACAGATTACTTACAAGGATATGGAGATTAAATTTATATCTTTTATTCAAAAGCAAAATTGAATGATACAAGAAAATGAACCAATATTGTTATTTTAAACTCAAACTCTATACCCTATCAAAGTTGCACTCAAGCAGAAAGACAAAATGAAAACTTTTGAACTTCCAAAGATGTGCACATTTTAATACATATAGATACATACACACTTCAGAAAAAAATATGTAAAGAAAATTCAATAAAATAAAAAACAAAACTGAGGAAAAAGATACAAGAAAGCATAGTGATCAAATAAAACCCTAAAAGTTATAGTCAAGTTTAAATAACTATTGGTGCTTGATGTTTTAAAAATGTATAAAATAACCATCTGGAACTAAAATCCCAGATGTTCTCAACAGTAAATTCTGCCAGAGAGGGTGGTGGGAAGTGTAAGAATACTAAAATTTTTGTTCTTATATAAGAGAAAGATATAGATAATATAGCTGTTGCCAGAATTGTTAAAATTGTTAAAAATATAAGTGTAACCACTAGAAGAATAGAAATACATATATAATATAATATATACATATAAAAAATCAATTCAGCCAAGGGCAATATAGAAACAACAGTAAGAACAACAATAAAAAACAGTAAAATCAAAGTATACCAGCTATCACACACATACAAAAGTTCATTTTAAACTCTGAAAAAAAATTCAGGCCAGGCTCGGTGGCTCAGCCTGTAATTCCAGCACTTCGGGAGCCAAGGAGAGTGTATTGCCTGAGCCCATGGGTTCAAGACCAGCCTGGGCAACTTGGTGAGAATTTGTCTCTACAGTAAATAAAAAATAAGCCAGGCGCAGTAGTGCACGCCTGTAGTTCTGGCTACTTGGAAGGCTGAGGTGGAAAGATCGCTGGAGCCCAGCAGGTTGACCTGGCATGGCGTGAGTGTGCCACTGCACTCCAGCCTGGGTGACGGAGTGAGACTCTGACTCAAAAAAAAAAAAAATTCAGCTACATGTAGAAAACAAGAAGGCCAATGAAATCAAAAGACACTGAATGGTAACAAAAAAGCATGGCAAAATAAATACTAAGTATGATACAATAAAAAAAGATATTTAATCACTGACCATTTCTTGCACAGAGCTCCTAAGTTCCTTGTAATTTCCTGGGAGACAGGAGTGATAAGCACATCTTTTGTTGAGGTGACTTGGAGGGCCCTAAGTAGCTCCAGAAAGGGAGCAGTTTGCCAGAAAAATTAGAGCATGTTTAGAGGGTTGCAACTTTTGGGCTCCACCTCAACCTCCAGGGAGAGAAGGTCTGGAGATTGAGTTAATCACCAGTGGTCAATGATGTAATCAACTATGCCTATGTGATGAAACCTTCAAAAATTCCCTTAAACAACAGGTTGAGAGTGCTTTCAGGTTGATGAACACACCAAGGTGGTGCAGCCAGTGAAAGCATGGAAGCGCCACTCCCCCACACGTTACACCCATGCCTTGTCCTATGCATCTCTTCCATTTGGGTGTTCTAGGATTGTATGATTTATAATAAACTAGTAGCAATAGGTAAAGTGGTTTCCAGAGGTCTGTGGTCCATTCTAACAAATAATCAAACCTGAAAAGAGTCATGGGAACCCCCGATCTATAGTCGCGTAGTCAGAAGTACGGGTGGAAACCTGGGACTTATGACTGGCATCTGAAGTGGGGGCAGTCTTGTGAACCCTTAACCTTCAGGTTCTATGCCAGCTCCAGGAAGTGTCAGAATTGAAATGAATCATCAGGCACCCAGGTGATGGCTGCAAAGTAAAAGATAGAAGGAAGGGAGGAAGGGAGGAAGGGAGGGAGGGAGGGAAGGAATGAAGGGGGAATGAAAGGAAAGGAAAGGAACCCTTAAACAAACAAAAATAAAAACAAAACAAACCACAGCATACCACACCTAGAAGAGTTTATTTAAAAAAAAACAAAACTCAATCTGTTTCAGAGAATAGGAAATTTTTATGAGGCCAGTCTATCTCTAATATCAAAACCAACAACACTTTGTAGATCTTCTATGCCATATATAAACCATAAATTTTAAAATTTCAAAAGGATTAAACAGCTAAACATTTCATTAATAAATAAATAAACAATTTTGGTTGTGTTTTTAATTGTTTGTTTTAAAATTCTTGTTTGGGGAAGTTTTCCTGAGTAGACTTTAAAAGTATAAGTCATAGTGGAAAAGGCAGATAGATTTGATGAAACAAGAATTTTAAAACTGTATATCCGACAAAGACCTAACATCTAGGATCTACAAAGAACCGAAATGCGTGGAAAGAAAAAAAACAAACAGCCCCATTAAAAAGTGGGCAAAAGACATGAATAGATACTTCTCAGAAGAAGATATACGAGCAACAAACAGACACATGAAAAAGTGCTCAGCCTCACTCATCATCAGAGAAATGCAAATCAAAACCACACTGAGATACCACCTAACCCCAGTGAGAATGGCCATCATTAATAAAACAACAACAACAGATGCTGATGAGGATGTGGAGAGAAAGGAACACTTCTACACTGCTGGTGGGAATGCAAGCTCGTGCAACCTCTTTGGAAGACAGTGTGGAGATTTCTGAAAGAACTAGAAATTGACCTTCCATATGATCCAGCAATTTCCCTATTGGGAATATACCTGGAGGAACTCAAATCATTCTACAAAAAAGATACCTGCACACGTATGTTTGTTGCAGCTCTATTCACAATAGCAAAAACATAGAACCAACCATGTTGCCCATTGAAGCTGGACTGGATAAAAAAATGTGGTACATATACACAATTAAATATTGTGCAGTCATAATGAAGGACTTCACAGCAACTTGAATACATTTAGAGTTGATCATACTCAGTGGTCTATCACAGAAACAAAGAAGAGAATACCATATGCTTTCACTCATAAGCAGACCTTGAACAATTATTATAAGACTATAAAAAAGGGATTGGTAAACTGGGAATCCCTAGTGGGAAACTGTCAGGGGAGGACAGGTGGGATTGGTAGTTGAGGGAAAGTGCTAGGGGAGGGAGGGACATACCTCACCAACAAGGTACTTGCGTAATCAGCGTTTGCATACCTAACCCTGAATTGTACCCCACATCTTTATAATTTTTTAAAAAACTAACTTTAATGGAACAGTATATGTAACATGAAAGGACACATGAATATCTCTGAAAAATATCAATATATAAATAAGATAGAAATTTAATATCATAAGTATATGTGTGTATAAAGTATTTTTAAATGTTAAAGAATACAACCCAAATGATGTTAAAGTGTAATTCAATTAAATTTTCAAGTGGCAAATAAATCTACAAATTGTATGCAGCTGTACTAAAATCAATAAAATGCTAATAGCAATAATACCTAACATTTATTAAATGCTTGCTACTGAGAAGTTTTAGGGTTTCCTCATGCTAACTATTGAAGACTTAACAACCAAGTCTTGTAGCAGGTATCACTCCCACTGCAAAGAAAGGAGGAGGCAGCATGGAGAATCCAATTAGCTTGCCCACAGATACTGAGCTTTGTGGTGGGGCTTGGGTTTGAACTAAGTTTGAATGCATCCCAAACCAGTTCATTCATTACCCTGCCATGGTATTTTTTTTTTCATTTATCAAATTGGCATAATTCTTTTAAAAGATTTATAATTGTCAATGTTAGTACATGTTTATAATACCACAATCGTAATGGTTATTATAAACTGATTTTCCTTTAAAGGCAACGTTGCAGACTCTCTAAAAAACATTTTAAAGCATACCATTTAAATCCAAAATTCTACTTTCAGGAAAATAACCATTAAGAAATACCATATGAAAAGATGCTTATAAAAGAATGTTTATGGCAGCATTATTTGCAAGAGTGGAAACTCAATCGACATATGTGTTAGTGGATAGGCTTCTGGTGAAACATCTTGGAGAAAATTCATACAGTAAGGTAGCATTCCATCTTTAACAAAAATGAAGTCGGTTCATTCTTATTAAACTGATATGAACTGATACAGAACAATTGCAAAAGTTAGTATTGTAAATTGCAAAATCTAAAATTTAGCACTGCAAATTATAAAACAATTGCAAAAGCCTACTATTCCCTAAAAAAAATTTCAAAGCAAACGTGTTTAAACATATATATATATGCATATGCATATTTTTTAAAGGAAGAAAGGTAGGATGTAAAGAAGGAAGAAGCATACATACAAATGTGTGTGCAATTGTTTAGAAAAGAGACCAGGAAGATGCACACCAAGCTGTTTTCACAATTTCCAGTAGTTCTTGCTGGAGAGAGGCTTAGAAGTAGGTTGGATTGGAAGGTAGAGAGAAGAAAAATATAGACTTAAACATAATATTTAAAGTTAATAGGTATTCTTTGAATTTTTTACGAGAAGATAGTCACATAAAATTTTTGAAATAACAACAATAGTACAAAGAAAAATAAATAATAAAAGTGATGAAATTGAAACTGAATCCACAGAAAACATGAACAATAAAATAAAAACATTAGCCAGTATATTATTGTCATAGTTACATGTCATCATACTAATTCAGAGTCATGGCAGGCATGCACAACATCTGGAAAATAAATGTGATAAAACACTGTAATGGTCACCTTGAAAAATTATAATAATACTCTAAGCAGGATGTTTAAAGGAACCCAAATCTAGCTGGGCACAGTGGTTCACACCTGTAATCTCAGCACTTTGGGAGGTGGAGGTGAGAGGATTGCCTGAGCCCAGGGATTCAAGACCAACCTGGGCAACTTGGCAAGACCTCATCTCTACAATAAATTTAAAAAATTAGCCGGGCATTCTAGCTATTTGGAAGCCTGAGGTAGAAGGATCACACCTAAGCTCAGCAGGTTGAGGCTGTGGTGGCTGTGAGTGTGTCACTGCACTCCAGCCTGGGCAACAGAGTGACACTGTGACAAACATACAAACAAAAAAACCAAATCAATTTTTCATACAAAAACTTCATAGCATCTTTTAGGAAAGAGTTGAGCTCTACACTGGATGTCTTTTATATATCATGCCAAATCGTTTTATTAAGATCTATTGGTGATTCAGCCTAGAGTTTCCAGATTCCTTCTCATTCTGCAAACATTTCCTTAACACAATGCTGATCCTGAAGTAATTCCACAGACAGATGCAGAGATAGCTGTGGCAGAAATAACTTTAGGCTCCTATTCTCTTTTCCTTGTTGAAGGCTGCACGACATTGCTCATTACAGCTAATCAGACTCAAAACATTTCATCCTGGGTGAAAATAATAGGCCCCATTGTACATTAGTAACCAGGTTATTTCACCCCTTCATTGCTGCAGTTAACACCTATTATTTCCTTCAGGCATCAATATTTCGAATCAAGTTCATTCAGCTCTGAAGTGGGTTGTTAGGTGTTGTGTGTGCAGTCCTTCTTTTGTCAGAAAGAGGAATTCAAGGTTGCTGAGCCTCTGTCCCAGGTGTTGAGTTACCCATAAAAGAGACAGTGTTCACATCCACAGCATGCATTTAGAATGCACCATGCATTTAGAAAAGGGGCCTTGGGTATCTCATTAACATGTTATCGTGCAACATGTTTGAGACTCAGAAGAACAGAAGGATTACAGCACCGAGGTACTGGCTTTCTATTTGCAGTTGGAATCTCTGAAAACAAGGGAGACACCCGGTCTATTCTAAATGCTTCCACAGGCTTCAAGTAGAGGCAGGAGTGACGAGCAGAGAAGTAAGCCACAGCCTGCTTCCTGCTAGCTCCAAGCATGTTCAAACAGAGAAAGTTGTAGAGAATGAAGAGTGAACCACTGAATATGTTTTTAGAGAGAGCAAGCAAGGTACTAGTCACTTAGTGGTATGAAAAACAATTAATCTTCCTGCTCTCAATAAACTTAAAGCTATCCAAGTATAATTTTCTATAAGTTATACATGACTCTTATGAAAATATTAAGTGAGCACATGTCAAAGTTTAACTCATTAATAAAATAACCAAAAGAGTGGTACAGCTAGTTCAAAGATGATTTGAGAAACTAAGTTACTTACACATAACTCTGAAAAAAAATGTTAGAAAGATTTGCTAAATTATATATAAAAACTAGTTAATGTCCTACAGGGCATTAAAACTATAACTTCAAGCATGATCTTTATTTGTTTCGGACAAAACTAATTTATATTGATGTTAGTTTTGTAAAAGCGAATATTTATAATTACAGAGTGATAAAATATCCTAATCAGTCGGGCGTGGTAGCATGCGCCTATAGTTCCAGCTACTTGGAAGGCTGAGGCAGAAGGATCACCAGAGCTCAGCAAGTCGAGGCTGTGGTGGCCGGGAGCATGCCACTGCACTCCAGACTGGGCGACGGAGTGAGACTCCAACTCAAAAAAGAAAAAAATAGAAACAAAATCCTAATCAATAATAAATAGTAAGTCAAAAAAAGAATCACATCCCTGGAGAACTAGATAAACTTTGGGTAGTCTGAGAGTGTTTCATGATGACATTGAAAAACTATGAAGTCCTTCTTTTACCTATTTCTAATTTTGGGTTCACTTTTTCTTCTATAACTAAGTTCATGGTGGTCTTTGGATGGTAGATGGAAATCACTATACTTCATCTACAGAAGAGCACGAAGGGCCACTGCAAGACCATTGTGTTCAATTCCTTCTCTCTATATGTGGATGGATGAAATGACAAGAAGTCAGTATTGTATAAGGGCTATGGGCATAAACTTAGAATTCAGGCAGATCAACTGCGTATCTGACAAAGGCCTAAAATCCAGGATCTACAAGAAACTCAAACGTGCCAAAAGGAAAAAATAAAAATAAAAACAACCCTATTAAAAAGTGGGCAAAAGATAT
This sequence comes from Carlito syrichta, assembly GCF_000164805.1. Lineage (NCBI taxonomy): Eukaryota > Metazoa > Chordata > Mammalia > Primates > Tarsiidae > Carlito > Carlito syrichta. The sequence goes on along the minus strand of NW_007252432.1, from coordinate 234,941 downwards.
GAATAGACACTTCTCAGAAGAAGACATTCGAGCAGTCAACAGATACATGAAAAATGCTCAGCCTCACTAATCATCAAAGAAATGCAAATTGAAACCACACTGAGATACTACCTAACTCCAATCAGAATGGTCACCATTAATAACTCAAAAAACAACAGATGCTGGCGAGGATGTGAAGAAAAAGAAACACTTCCACATTGTGGATGGGAGTAGCCTCTGTGGAAAACTGTGTGGCGATTCCTAAAAAATCTAAAAATTGACCTTTCATATGACCTAGCAATCCCCCTTCTGGGAATATACCCAGAGGAACTCAAATCATTCTATGAAAAAGATACCAGCACATACATGTTTTTTGCAGCATTATTCACAGTAGCAAAAACGTGGAACCAACTGCACTGCCCATCAAAAGTGGACTGGATAAAGAAAATGTGGTACATATACACAGTGGAATATTATGCAGTTGTAAAGAAGGACTTCACAGCAACTTGGATGGATTTAGAATCTATCATACTCAGTGATCTATCACAGAAACAAAGATATGAGTACCACATGTACTCACTTAGAAGTAGACCCTGAACATTTATTATAATACTAGAAGAAAGGGATTAGCAGTAGTGGGACACTGCCAAGGGGCAGGGGATTGCCACACAGCATCAATAAGGGTACCCAATCTCAAACCAGGTGAAGTGGGGACCAAAGGGAGGTCAAAACTTTACCTGTATGATGACCACATATGGTACCTAATCCTGAATTTACTCCACATCTTTAAAATTTGAAAATAAATTAATAAAAACATAAAAAGTTTTACTATAAAAAAAGAAGAAAGAATTCAGGCAGACCTACACTCTGTCACATTTTAGTGCGACATAATCCTAGACGAATTTTCTCATCTGTAGATGGAAGTAATAATGGCACTTACCTCAAAGACTAGAGTGAGGAGTAAATAAGATAATCCCAGAACGTGTTTACCAGACTATCTAGTGTTTACTGAACAGCTAGCAAATGACAATGATGTTACCACACCTTAAAACTAAGTTCTATCACCACTCATTATCTGGAGAATGTGGTCAAATTTAACTTAAATCTAACTTTGGAAAAGAAGAGAAACTCAAAAAGTAATAAAATAAATTGCAGAAAATGTAATTTCCCTCCTCGCTAAAAAAAGTTGTCCTTGAACTGAACTGGCTTTCTATTCATTTCAGAGTAGATTTTAAGCAAAGATTGGTCCAAGGATCAGAGCCTTACTGTTCCTCCTCTGAGGAGAAAAGGAAAAGGGAGAAATGAAGCAGGGATTTACATGTAATGTTGGTGCTAGATAAAAAGCTGATGAGGAGGATGTGAAGATGGGGCTGAATAAAGAAGTGATGGGGACCTCCCAAGACTATTTTAAAAGTCAGATATGATTATATTTTAGTAATGTGTCTGTGATTTTACGTTCTAAACGGGGGCCAAAAATAGCTGTTCAATCCACCTTGCAGGGATAGTATGAAGATAAAAGAAATAAAGAGAAAAATATTAAAAGTATGTTCTGTTCATTCTACTAACAAGACTCTTTCCTTTGTATTCTGCTTACTGGGTCAGTAGGAGGCCAGGAAACTCAGACATTTCACTCTGAGCTACACAATGGTTATGAGATGTGAACATTTCTTTGATAAGAACAAGAATCCCCAATCTCCTTTCTGCCTTTTTGTAATCCGTTTTCAAGTTGAAACAGCAATAGATACAACCTACATACTCTAGTTTGCATCTATGTTTTCTGTTGGACAAAAGATTATTTGCAGTAGTTAAAGAATTCCCTCATTATACATTTTTTAACAATTTTATTGAGGTATAATTTACATACCATAAATCTATCCACTGTAAGTTTAACTAGTAATCTTTAGAAAATTTATAGAGTTGTGGAACTATTACAACAATCCAGCTTTTGAAACTTTTCCAACATCTAAACAAGATTTCTCATTCCCATTTGCTGCATTTTCACGAAGTCCCAGGCAACCATAATCTACTTTTGCTCTATAGATTTGTCTTTTATGGATATTTCATCAAAATAAAAGCATATGTTTTTTATTATTATTTTATATATCATAATTTTTTCAATGTTCATTCATGTTTAAGCATGTTCCATGGCTTGTTCCTTTTTATCACTGAATAGTACATTGTATGGAATGCTATGTTTTCTTTCTCCATTCACCAGTTGCTGAACACTCGCATTTTTTCCAGTTGTTGTTTAGTATGAATAATGCTGCTATGAACTTTTGCATACAAGTCTCTTTATAGACATATATTTTCCTATCTCTTAGGTAGATACCTAGGAGTAGAGTTTTTTGTCATGTGTTAAGTGAGTTTGACTAAAGTTTTTACTAAACTTCCAAACTCTTTTTAAAAGTATTCATATCATTTTGCATTCCAACCAGCAATGTATGAGAATTCCAGTCTCCCCACATCCTTGTCAATTCTTTTTGTCTTTCTTTTATTAAAAAAAATGGCATCTCACTGTTTTATTCAACCTGTATTTCCCTAATAAGTAATGATATCAAGCATCTTTACATGTGCTTCTTAGCCTCTGACATATTTTCTTTAGAGAAATGTCTATTTAAATTCTTTGTTTATTTTAAAGTTGGGCTATTTGTCTTACTGAGTTGTAAATATTCTTTATACATTCTGTGTTCAAGAGTTTTATTGGCTATGTAATTTGTAAATATTGTCTCTTAGACCATGGCTATCTTTTTATTTTCTTAATGGCATCTTTAGAAGCTTAGAAGTTTTAAATTTTGAAAAAGTCAAATTTATTATTCTTTTCTTATGAATCATGCTTTTGGTGTCATATCTAAGAGCCCTTTGCATTAGCCAAGATCACAAAGATTTTCTTTTATGTTTTAGTCCAGAAATTTTGTCATTTTAACCCTCACATTTAAGTCTACAATCTATCTTTAATTAATTTTTGTGAATGCTATAAGACAAAGGTCAAATTAATCATTTTCCATGTGAATATTCAATTGTCCAAGTACCATTTGTTGAAAATATTTTATTTTATGCCTTTAAAGTCCTTGTCACCTCTGTCAAAATCAAATGACCATAATATAATTTTTTTCTGAACTCTTAATTCTGTTTCATGAGCTATATATCTAAGCTTTCACTCCTACCATTCTTTGTTTATTACTATGGAAATTTTCAGTGTTTTTGACCTCACATATTAGATATCATCACCTAGAGATCCAGAAATAGAAAAAGAATATTTGCAACATGTACTTTGTATACATAATTCACAAGACCAACATGATCATAATTAATATTGTGGCTTATATCTACTGCCAAATTTGTAATCTATTAACACATAAACATATAGTACCACTGACAATTGTAGTGATAACAAAAACCACCTGGGATCCTATAAATTTGATGAATTTCCTAGATTCTAACTACATGTGTGGGTAATTAACAAATATTAGCTTATTATTATGCACAATTCATGTCTAGTCATCACATGTACATGATTATTTTGGTTTCTTATCTACAAACCATTTTTCCTGTCTTCTTTGCTAAAACTCTTCCCTTTGCTCAGAAGTGACGTACTCATAAAAGATGGGCTTTTCTGTAGCCCTAGGAGTTGAACCGCTATTGGTCTGGGACAAACGTTAGCAAACTTTAAAAAAAAAAAAAAAAGATATTTTAGGTTTTGCTGAAATATCATAAAGTCTCTAAACTACTCAACTCTACCATTGTCAAGGAAAAGTAGTCAAAGGCAATTGTAAGTGAATGAGTGTGACTATGTTTTAACTGAAATGGTTTTATCATCAACAGGTAACAGTCAGGCTTTGGCTGTGAACCTTAGTTTGCCAGCTTCTGGAATAGTGTCATTTCCTTAAAACTGTTGCTTTAAGCACTACAAACAGATGCTTAAAACAACATGAATGCATTCCCATACTGCTCTGGAGGCCTGAAGTCTAAAAGCACAGTAATAGTAGGGTCACATTCTGTCTGAAGACTCCAGAAAAGAATCGTTTCTTGCCTCTTCTAAGTTCTGGTTGCTCCCAATGTTTCTGGACTTGTAGCTGCATCTCTCTAATCTCTAACCTCATCTTCACATGACTTGCCTCTCTGCCTCTTTCTGTGTCCTCCCTTCTTGCTATAAGAACACTTATCATTGGATTTAGAGCCCACCATAAAGCCTTGATGACTTTATATCAAGATTATTAATTAATTACATATACAAACACCCTATGTCTTAATAATGTCACATTCTGAGCTTTCACATGAGTATACATTTTGGGAGACCACTATTACCTGGTCTAAGTTAATCATGGAAATTCTATTCGCCTCTGTCATAAATCCTCTAAGAAGGCATGTGGCCTGCTTCTGTGCAGTGAGTCTAAAAAGGCTCTCTATTGGGTAATCTGGGGAAAATGTGTTACTATTTGATCAAAAATAAGTACAGACACAACTCTTTTACTTTCCTACCTCTGGATATTGTCATGTGAAAACATGACGCTAAGAGTTAAGGCAGTTATCTTGTGACCAAGAAAAAAGAAAAAAGGAAATTCATCAAATTTATAAGCCCACAGACAAAGCCTGCCTGTTACCTGTTGATAATAAATACAAAGCCTTCATGTCACTGAGATACTGCATTAACCCACTTTGCAATTTCCTAACTCTGGACTTACTGTGATGAGACATAATAAACTCCTATTGATTAAGCCACTTAATTTAAGTTTACTTTTAGGTGCAGTCAAAATCATCCTAACTGTTCTCAGAACAGCAATTTTCAGGTATGTGCAAGACTACAGCTAGAGGCTAGAGTGACTGAGGAAGTTGTCGATCTGCCCTCCAGCAATTGAGGATACACAGTACAAATCTATTTTCTTTTCAAATGTTCTCACTTTGACACTGACTCCCTGAGCAAAAAGGCTATGACCAACCCTTTCAATTTAATTCTGGGATATAATATGGAAACTGGGCCAAAAGAGCCTTGGAACAATCAATGGGAATAGCAACAATTCTCTGAGAAAAAGTCCAGAAAGCAAAAAGAAAAAATAAAACGGGAATTATAAACAAAGAGATTGCTTCCTTCTGCTGATAACTCTAAAAATTAGTCTGGGTAAGTAATAATTCCTGTTTATCCCATGACTTTCACAGGTAAAAGGAAAAACAGAGCACAACTTTAAATGGAAGTGGAGACAGTACAGGCAGAGAAGAGATGGTGGTTGCATTGGAGTTACAATCATTGTACTTCAGAACCCACTGTGATATTGTAAGGGCTCAAGAATGCTGACAAGCATTTAGATCAAAGGTCTAGTGTGCCAGCCCAGGTAACAAAATAAAGCATTGAGTATGTAGAATATGCTCTTAAAAGTATATTATGTATGTATATTTATGTGTGTGTGTGTGCTCTCTATACTTAACATACATACACAATGTAAACATTAAACATATCACATATATGTATATGAAAATTATATAATCAAAATGTGCATTATATAAAAATTTATATTATTTTAAAGTTTTTATTTTTATATTGCTTATTTTTTATGTCTGAAATAGGCTAGAGGAAGAGAATAAAGCTACAGAAAAATTTGAAAAGTTTACTCCTGAGAGAAATCCATTAAAAAAATATACTTCCTGTTTTGTCAATGAAGGAGTAGCTTCTAATGGACCAATATTTGCACAGACATTAGCTATAATATTTGGATACACATATAGACACACACACGTGCACATGCACACACACACACACACACACAACCTAATTAAAGAAGAAAAAAGCACTACCTGGAGGCACTGCAAACAAACAAAAATAGGAAAAAGTTAAGAAAAATTTACCCTTAGAAAAGGGAAATGGAATGACCCAGGTAAATGTTCATTATTCATGGACTTTTGCCTGAAGGCAGCCTCAGTCAGCATCAAATGGTTATTAAAATGCCATAGATTCCCTGCAGTCTTGATGACTTATGGGGCCAGAGAACAGAGTTTGAAGTGAACACAACAGCTACAAAATGAGGGTGAAAACCCCAGAAAAAAGATATTTACAGAAGAAAAGCCCCAAGTTCTGCATTTAAAAATCTTTTTAAATCTCTAGTTGATCCCTGAACTCCTCATCTACAGGGAAGACAGCAAGCAACACAATTAAAGCTGAAAGGGCTGAACAACGATTTCTACTGCTGCCCACCACAGGAGAGGCAGCTTAAAGTTTGATTATTGCCAAGTTAACTGCCTGCTAAAGTAGTAGCAACAAAAAATCAATATATTTAGAGGAGTACAACAGAATCCAGAGTTTCGTACCACACAATTTGCAGCATATGATCAAACTTAACAGACTACCAGAAAACAGGACAGTGTGACTCATAATCAAGAGAAAATGTAATCAATGAAGACCAACCCCAAGATGACCAGATGATAGAATTAGTAGACAGGGATTTTAAAAGCAGCTAGTAAAACTATGCTCAAGAATGGAATGGGAAATAAATGAATAAATAGAAAATTTCAGCAAAGCAAATGTTTAATAACTCTAAAATGCACAGATAGAAGTAGCATTTTAATATTTCATTTTATATCTTTAAAAATAATTCCAAATCCATTTTATTCTTAATAAAAAATTGTTTAAACTTGGTCACTTCAGTGTTATTATCTTGTAGCTTCAGCAGCTAATATAATATGATAGCAGATGATCTGTTAAATTAGAAAGAATATTGTACATTAAGTTAACAAAAATCTTAACTACAAAAATTTCTATATGACATTGAGTGAAACATTTAACTACAGTGAAACTTGTGTTCTATCAAATGTGAGATTGAAGCTAAATAAGCTCCAAGACTTTTGCTTAAAAAACTGGGTGAAATTTGCTTATAGTCCAAAACCTAATTTTGGGGGAACCCCTCAAAAATCCAGAATTATCTTTTGGAGAGTGGGTTTCTTGTAGTGTGCTCGGGATTTTTACCTCCAGATCAAACAGTTAACCAAAGTTTTTATCTGGAAATTTTGAGAAGGTCGTGTCACAAACAGGTGGCAAACAGGTGACCAGTTTTTTCACCATGACAACGCACCTGCTCAAACCATGCTGAGTGTTCAGCAGTTTTTGACCAAAAATGGCATGACTCCCAAGCCCGACCCTCTCTATTCACCCAATCTCACCCTGAGTGACATTTTTCTGTTGTTGTTTCCCTGGATGAAAAACTGTCCTCTAAGGAAAACATTTGCCAAAGTGGAAGAGGCGAAACAAAAAAATGACAGAGACACTAAAAGGCATTAAGTCGGAATTGCAACCAATTCCTGATCAAAACCCCCAAGACCCATGTCATAAGAGATAAGTTGGACAAGTGGGACCTCACCAAACTGAAAAGCTTCTGTAAAGCAAAAGAAACTATCAAAAGAGCTGGGAGACAGCCTACAGAACGGAAAAAAATATTTACCAACTTCTGCTGACAAAGGCCTAACATCCAGAATCTACAAGGAATTCAAACGTGCTGAAGTGGTGGGGTGGAGGCAGCCCCATTAAAAAGTGGGCAAAAGACATGAATACACACTTCTCAAAAGAAGACGTGGGCAGGGGGAGAAGCAGCCCCATTAAAAAGTGGGCAAAAGACATGAATACACACTTCTCAAAAGAAGACGTGGGCAGGGGGAGAAGCAGCCCCATTAAAAAGTGGGCAAAAGACATGAATACACACTTCTCAAAAGAAGACGTGGGCAACCAACAGACACATGATAAAGTGCTCAGCCTCACTAATCATCAGAGAAAGGCAAACCAAAACCACATTGAGGTACCACCTAACTCCAATAAGAATGGCCATTATTAATAAAACAAAAAACCACAGATGCTGGTGAGGATGAGGAGAAAAGGAAACACTTCTACACTGTTGGTGGGAATGCAACTAGTTCAACCTCTATGGAAAACAGTGTGGCGATTCCTAAAAGAACTAGAAATTGACCTTCCATAGGATCCAGCAATCCCCCTTCTGGGAATATACTTGGAGGAACATAAATCACTCTACAAAAAAAGATACCTGCACACGCATGCTTATTGCAGCACTATTTTCAATAGCAAAAACATGGAACCAACCATGCTGCCCATCGAAACTGGACTAGATTTTAAAAATGTGGTATAGGTCAGAATCGGTGGCTCAGCCTGTAATCCCAGCACTTTGGGAGGCCGTGGTGAGTAGATTGCCTGAGCTCACGGGTTCGAGACCAGCCCAGGCAACTTGGTGAGACCTCATCTCTACAAAAAATCCAAAAAAAGAAAAATGTGTCAGGCGTGGTAGCATGCACCTGTAGTTCCAGCTACTTGGAAGACTGAGGCGAAAGGATCGCCTAAGTCCAGCAGGTTGACACCGGGGTGGCCATGAGTGTGCCACTGCACTCCAGTCTGGGCAACAGGGTGAGACTCTGACTCAAAAAAAAGTGGTATATATACATGATGGAATATTACGTAGCCATAAAGAACAAAATTATAGACTTGAATGGATTTAGAGTATAATACTCCGTGATCTATCACAGAAACAAAGAACTAAGTACCACATGTTCGCACTCATAAGCGGGTCCTGAACATTTGCCATAATACTATAAGAAAGGAATTGGCAGTAGCCGGAAACTGCTGGGGTTGGGGGACACATAACATTAATAAGGATACCTGATCTCAAACCAGGCAAAGTGGTGACCAAAGGTAGTCCCAAACTTCACCTGTACGATGACCACTTGTATACCTAATCCTGAATTGTACCCCACATCTTTAAAATAAAATAAATTAAAAAAAAAGAAAATTGATGAGTTAAAAAACTGGTTTTTTGTTTTGTTTTGTTTTGTTTTGCTTTGTCCGAGTTGAAGTCTCACTCTGTCGCCCAAGTAGAGTGCCGTGGCACACTCATGGCCACTCCAGCATCAACCTGCCGGGCTCCAGCGATTCTTTTACCCTAGCCTTCCAAGTAGCCGGAATTGCAGGTGTGGCTTTGTTTATTTATTTATGCTTTAATTGTAGAGACGAGGTCTTGCCAAGTTGCCCAGGCTGTTCTCAAACCCACGAGTTCAGGCAATCCACTCGCCTCGGCCTCCCAAAGTGCTGGGATTACAGGCTGAGCCACCAAGCCTGGCCAAAAAACTGTTTTGAGCAGTGGAAAAAGCATCTTGATAGGTGTATTGTATCAAAGAGTACTTTGAAGGTGACTGAAGTTAAGCATGCAAGAATAAATACACAATTTTTAATAAATAAATTCCATTTTGTGTGAGGGTCTCCCCTCATGTAGGTCCTCTACTCATCAGAAAAACCTGAATTAAAAGTAGCCAGAAAATCTTAACCAAATGTACCCCATCTTCAGCAATTTCTTTATGGATGAATAAAACATAGTTCTAGGCCCAGATCCCAGTTTACCCAACAAAGACCTTTTACTGTGCCTTGTAAAAAGACTTAGAGGAGCATTGGACAAGGTACTTTGAGAGTAAACAAAAGTATCACTTTCTCCAAGTCTAGATTTAGCAAAATTGCATTTGGGAATCAAAACAATTCATATTACACCAAGTATCAGCTATATTTAAAGCATCGAAAATTAATAAATACAATTTTAAAAGTTTATCCCATGAATCCTATCAAAAATAAAGTAGGTGGTATGGTAACTGAATTGAAAATTTAATCAGAATGAGATTCTGTTCTAAATATGTGCATTTAAAAAACCTATTTATCTAACGTATTATAATCCTATAAAAGGGATTTAAAAACTTTTGATCAGATGCTAGAATGTTAAACTCTGACAGAGGAAAGAAAGATATTTGTAATTTATTGCTTTGCTTTTCCTTTCGTAGAGAATAATTTTAATTTCCCTACAAGGATTAATTTCTTTTTCTCATCTGACAAACAAGTGTCAAAAATGAGGACAAGTCAAACATATAGATTAACAATGAATATGTGCTTTAAAAATTCACTGCTTTTAATGTCACTAAGCTGAGCTGACAGTCCTGGCTACCCTCAGGGAATCTGAAGACTGGTGTTGGGTGCACCAGCTTTCTAAACACAGCTCAGTCACAACTCCTTACTTTAGTCCAACTTTCCACTCACAGCCTTGAATCCTCTAAATGATCTTTTAATGACTGTATCCTCACATGACACAAGCTCTGTTGTAGATAAGAGATGTATTATGTCCACAAATAACACAGAAGTGTATCTTACAGATGGAGATGAAAAAAGGCCAAAATAATATGAATGTTTAGAGACAAAACCTACATGTGAACATGGGTGTCTAAAGTGACTATATTAATGAGATATTTGAAGGTAGATAAAAAGAAATGTATCCGTACATAAATCTGATGAAAAAAGAGAATTTATGTCCACCGTAGTATAACAGGATAACATAATCTTAAGTTTGGATGGAACATTAGAGGCCATATAATCCAACTGCATTTCCAACACAGTCATCCTGATAGTTTGCAATTCTCCTTAGGATTTTAGGAATTCATACCAGGAAAGCCAAGTTAAATCTTACTGGCTTCCAGGGTAATTATAGTTGTGTGGAAATCAAGTTTTACTTTGCTTTTAATCCTAATTGCCTCAATGTTTTGAAATCTGGATTCTAAAAATTCATCTTAAACCTATTCATTTATACTATATCTCAGATCTGAATTACAAAAAAATGTAGTGTTAATCAGTTAGGTCCATCAACAGCAGGAAAATATAGGCCAGTCTGTTACTACCATGAGCTGCTATTTGTGAAACAATCAAAAGACATGTCTTATTCCTGTTTTAAAGGAGTTCATGATCTTAGGTGAGCAACCACACAAATATAGTCAAACACAGGCATGTGCCTCAGTTTTTCCCCAGCCAAAAGTGCTTAGAATATTGGAAAATAGAATCAATATTTATTGAGCATTGGCTGTGTGCTGTAAAAGGTTAAGGAGTTTTGGAACTATTTAGCTGAGAGAATAAAGGCCTGGGGTAGAATTCAACTATTTTCTAAAATTATCTTAAATAAGTTGCTGATCAACCATTATTAATTTAATTCCAGAGAATAGAATAAAAGAAAAATGTAAAGAAATGAAAAAAAGGGAAATCATTAATATTCTTACTATAAATGTCATGAAAGAGTTTTGTGGGCGTAGCTATATTATGAGATCTTTGGAGAACTTTAATAATAAGGTCAAACATTCACTTATCTTGACTAGACTAAGAAAACTGCATTATGATGAAAAAGATGTGTCATTAGCAATGTTTTCTTGTTTGATGTTATTGTAAGAAGAGAGAAAGAGTGGTCCAGAATTGGATAAAAGAAAAGAATATCCCTTGAGAGTCCCAGATTTTTCTCATCACTTATTTAGAGAGACAGAAAGACGGAAAGATGGTGGGGCGAGGGGGGGACTGGAGAGGGAGAAACAAGTATGTAATCAACGTTTTTTAAATTTTTAAATTTTTTTGAGTCAGAGTCTCACTCTGTCACCCAGGCTGGAGGGCAGTAGCATACCCACCACTACTGCAGCCTCAACCTGCTGGGCTCAGGTGATCTTTCCACCTCAGCCTCCCAAGTAGCTGGAACTACAGACATGTACCACCACATCTAGCAAATTTTTTTATTTACTGTAGAGATGAGTTCTCATCAAGTTGCCCATGCTAGTCTCAAACCACTGGACTCAGGTAACCTCTTGTCTTGGCCTACCAACGTGCTGAGATGACAGGCATGAACCACTGCTAACTAACTGACAATATGTACCACTAACTAACAATATGTTTTTATTTTTCATATAACTAAACTTACACAATCCTAAACCCAAAGCTCATTAACCAGAACCCAAAGCTCATTGCCTTGTTTCCTTCGCCAAGCTGAAAAGCATTATTTCCTCACAAAAAGTTGAGGAACGTTAACTACTGATTTTTGATAGATTTGGGACAATACAGATCTTAAATACAACATCTCAAATTGCCACCAGACCACTCTAAACACTGTGTCAGTGTTCTTAGACAGTAAACACTTAAAGGGGGTAGTGTGAATTATTTTATTTTTAAAATCTAAACTCAGCTTCATTTAGGAAGCTACCTAGTTTTTGTAAGCTTCAACTTCATTCCTATGACTCCCATATATTCCACTTCTAAATTACATACTGTATGCAGTTTGGAATTTCCCTTTACATCTAGTGAACATTCTGTTAGAAAAATCAAACTTCTCCAGTGGTTTTAGGCAGTCATGTGCATGGTCCAATTTAAGGGATGTCACGAAACTCCATTTCTTCTCTGTACAGTCACTTAAAACAATTCTCCAATTTGTTCCCAGTGCTGCTTATCCTTCTGAATGCCCTCAGAAAACATTTGGAATGTTCACATAATTGAAAGATAATAACAATAATAATATCAATGCCTTCTATATGTCAGTTACCATTTAAAAGTACCAAAGAAGAATGTTGTCAATAAGATGGTATCCTAGGAATCTCTACACTCCTGTTCCTCCACAGAAACATGAATTACTTTGGACTGAATAAAATAACTTCATATGAGCTCTGAGACTAGTTAAGGATCTATAGCAGCCAAGTGAATGTTCAATGATAAAAGTCACCGTCAAATAGTGGAAAATTTTGTGGTGTACGTACTAACCCACACGTCACCCCTTCCTCAGTGTAGCATAGTTAGGAACAAATAGGCCAATTTTTTGTTTTTTCCCTGGAGCTAGAAGAAGAGTACAACACATTTGCGATATTCTAACTGGTCTATGGGCTATCCAAGAAACTGTTTTCCATCTTGCATGACTTGGAGCTCAGACAGAAAATAGTGACATAGTTTGTATCTCAGGCTAGTGGAATCCATGCCAGGCAATGGCAGATTCCATAGTGTAAAAAATTTGCAGGGGAATTACAGACCTATAGAATTCCCTGGGGGTAAGAGATTATTGGCAGATAAATATGATAGAAATTCCCAAGAAGAAACTAGAGTGAAATTCCTTGGCAAATTAAAACATTTAAAAGTAGTTACTAGATGAGGAGGGGAATTATTATTACCATTATTTTTGACAGTAATATGAGATGTCATGTATTGTGCTCATGTGAAATAGGCTTTATGGCAGGGGCTGAAAGGGCTGTAAGAGATGATGATAATGACTGATGATGACAATGATGATGGCAATAAGTTACCAATATTTGAATGTTTAATATATGCCACACATTTTTGTGGAGTATCATTGCATTTCAGCTTTGCCACACCTTGTGGAGACAAATAATTTTCATTTTTTGTCTATTATACAGTTAAGGAAACTGAGTCCTGGGGAGGTGTCACAAGCCACACAGCATGTCAGAGTTCACCATGGGCTGCTTTGTCTATACTCTGTCTACAAGACAGTAGCGTTAGACCCTTTGAGGTTTCTTTCTGTCACCCTCAGACACAGCTAAGCACTTCCACTGACACTCTGGATCAATTTTGAATGTCTACTTTTTGACTTTCAGGAGAGCTTTGGTGTTGTCAAGCCAATACTCTTTTTGAACACAGATATAATAGGAGGACACCCAGCAAATCATAAGAAAAAAGATTTGTCCAAACGTTTTTGTAAGAAACATGGTTCATAAGCATTCCAAAGAAACCTATAACAAGCATAGATATCCTTGCTATTCATTGAGTTCAATACATGACTCCAGTGAAACCAGACACTCACTAGGTACTCAGGGACCTTAAAACCAAAGTAAGGACCACTTCTTCTAGTGTACACCTGACTTTGTTATTAGAACTAGCGAGGGAAATTACTTTTAAACAGACAAACAAAAAGTCACACGGGCCAACGCAAGATACATGCCTAAAAAAGACCTCAGAATATCTTAAGCCTCATTCCAGACTGATCCTGAGGCTGAAAAACACATTAATTAGTGACGATCTTCTACGTTAGACTGCCAAGGCTGGGAAGGTAGATGTGTTTTTAATGTCTAAGTTTCATTAAACAATCACAAGACATATGAAGAAACAGGAAAACATGGCCAAGAAGAAAAAATAATTTCCATAAATAATTCCTGAAGAATAATAGACACTAGGCAAAGACTTTTAAACAGGCATCTTAAATATACTTAAAAAGCTAAGGAAAAATATGAACAAAGAGCTAAGGGAAATCAGGAAAATGACATATGAACAAAATGAAAATATCAACAAAGAGAAATTACATTTAAAAAGAAACAATCAGAATTTCTAGAACTTGAAAATCAAAGAGCTAAATGGAATATGTACTAGAAAGGCTCAATGGCATACTCAATCAAGCAAAAAAAAAAAAAAATCAGGGATTTTAAAGATTGATCATTTGAAGCGATCAATTCTGATGAACAACAACAAAAAAGGATGAAGAAAAGTTAACAGGACCTAAGGAATTTATGGTGCATCATCAAGTGATCAAAATACGTGCTATTAGAGTTCCAGAAAGAGGAGAGAGAGAGAGAGATTATTAGAAGAAATAATGGGGGGGGGCAACCTTCCTAAATTTGAAGAAAAATATGGGCATACAAATAAAAAAAGTTTAAGTAGAATAAAACCAAAAAGACCCACACCAAGACACATTATAATCAATCTGTGAAAAGACAAAGGCAGAATCTTGAAAAAAGCAAAAGAAAAGTGACTTTTCATGTACAAGTGATCCACAACAGGCTATAAGTGGAATTCTCAGCAGAATCCTCCTAGGTGATGAGATGATATATTTAAAGTACTGAAAGGAAAAAAAAAAGCCCAAATTTGTCAATCAAGAATTCTATATCCAGCAAAACCATTGTTCAAAAAAGGAAAGAATAATGACATTCCAAGATAGCCAAAAGCAGAGGTAGTTCCTTACCACTAGACTTGTTTTAGAAGAAATGCTGAAGGATGCTCCTCAAGTTGAAAAAAGGACACAGCCGGGCTCGGTGGCTCAGCCTGTAATCCCGCGCCTTTGGGAGGCTGAGGTGAGTGGATTGCCTGAGCGCGCGGGTTCGAGACCCACCTGGGCAGCGAGATCTCATCTCTACAATAAATCAAAAAATCAGCTGGGTGTGGTAGCGCATGCCTGTAATTCCGGCTACTTGGAAGGCTGAGGCGGAAGGATCGCCGGAGCCCAGCAGGTCGAGGCTGTGGTGGCCGGGAGCGGCCACTGCACTCCAGGCTGGGTGACAGAAGTGAGACTCCAACTCAAAACAAAAAACAAAAAAGAAAGAAAGGACACTAGAGAATAACTCAAATTTTTATCAAAATATATAGTTCTCCAGTAAAAGTAAATGCATAAAGAAAATTTTAAAACAAAATTATTGTAATTTTAACTCATAACTCCACATTTAATTTTTATATCATAATTACAAGGCAAGAAGCATAAAAATATAAGTCTATGTTAATGGGAACATATATATAAAAATGCAATTTGTGACCTCAATAACATAAAGTGTGTGGGGGAGCTATAAAGAAGTTGAAATTTTGCATGTGAGTGAAGTTATATTGGTATCAACTTAACACAGATTGTCATAATTTTAGGATATTATATGTAATCCCCATAGTAACCACAAAGAATATATCTATAGAAAATACACAAAAGGAAATAAGAAGAAATTCAGAATGTGTTACTATGAGAGAATCAAACACAATAGAAAACAATCATGGCTGGGCTCGGTGGCTCAGCCTGTAATCCTAGCACTTTGGGAGGCCGAGGTGAGTGGATTGCCGGAGACCAAGGGTCCAAAATCTGCCCGGGCAACTTGGCAAGACCTTATCTCTACAATAAATCAAAAATTAGCCGGGCATGGTAGCACGCACCTGTAATTCTGCCTACTTGGAAGGCTGAGGCGGAAGGATTGCTGGAGCCCAGTGGGTCAAAGCTGCAGTGGCCGGAAGCATGCCACTGTACTCCAGTCTGGGCAATGGAGTGAGACTCCAACTCAAAAAAAAAAAAACAATCATGCAGAAAATGAAGGACAAAAAAGTTCTAAGACATACAGAAAGCTAATAACAAAATGTCAAAAAGTAAGTGTGTTTCTATCAGTAATTACTTTAATGTAAATAGGTTAAACTTTCCAATCAAAAGACATAGATTGGCAGAATGAATTAAAAAACAAAATCCAAGTATATTCTACTTAGAAAAGATTCATATTAGATTTAAAAACATTCATAAGTTTAAAATGAAAAGACTATATTTTTTTCATGCAAATAGTAACAAAAATAGAGCAGGAGTGACCATACTAATATTAGACAAAATAGACTTTAAGTCAAAAACTATTACAAGAAACAAAGAACAATATTATAATTAAATTAATTAAAGGGTTAATTCATCAAGAAGATATAAAAATTAATAGGCATATATGCACCAAACATGAGCAATCCAAAATATGAGTCAAACATGAAGTAATTGTAAGGATAAATCAATAACTTTACAATAACAGTAGGAAACTTTAATACCCACTTTTAATCATAGATAGACTAACCAGACAGAAGATCAAACAAAGAAATAGAGAAATTGAACAACACTATAACCATTTAGACTTACCAAACATATACAGAGACTCTACCCAGTGACAACAAAATATACATTTTCTTAATTGTATTTAAAATTATAAGCATTCTCTAGGATGAAGCATGTTAGGCAACTAAATATGCCTTAATAAATTTTTAAAGAATTGAAATGATACAAATTTATATTTTCTGGTTACAATGGAGTGACTAGAAATCAATAGCAGAAAGAAAACTGGAAAATATACAAATACATTAAAATTAAACTATATACTTTTAGACAACCAAAAAAACTGCAAAAAAAATGATAAAATATCTTGACAAACAAAAATGAAAACACAATCTAATAAAATGTATAAAATGCAATGAAAGTAGTGCTAAGAGAAAAATTTATAGCAGCAAAAGCTTTCATTTTTTTAAATAAAGATCTCAAATAATGACCTAACTTTATACCTTTAGGAACAGGAGGAAAAGAATACAAAAAGATCCACTATCTCCAAAGCTAGCAGAGGGATGGAAATAATGAAGATTGAAGAGGTTTAAAAATTTTAAATATAGAAATAAAATAAGATATAAAATAATAAATAAAATACAAAAATATATAAATTGAAATAAATTAAAATATAGAAAAAAATCAATAAAAATCAAGAAGGGGTTTTTCTCAAAGATCAACAAAATGGACACATTTTTAGCTAGATTGACTAAAATCAGAGATAAGAGATAAATTTAAAAAGAGAGAACATGACTACAAATATGACAGAAATAAAAAAGATTATAAGAATATTATAGACAATTGTACACTGCAAATTTGATAACCAAATGAAATGAACTAATTCCTGGAAATACACAACCTATCTGGACTGAATGGTAAAAAAATAAACATCTGAATAGAACTATGACTAGTAAGAAGATTGAATCAGTATTTTTTTTAAAAAAATAATAGTAATAACAAAGAAAAGCCAATGACCAGATTGTTTCAATGGCGAATTTTATCAAACATTTAAAGAATTAACACTAATCTTTCTTAACCTCTTCCAAAAAAATTAAAGAAGAGAGAATGCTTCCTAACTCAGTCTATAAAATCAGCATTATTCTGATACCAAAGCAAGACAAAGATACTGTAAGAAAAGAAAACTATAGATCAATATTCCTTATGAACACTGATGCAAAAGTCCTTTAGAAAATACTAGCAGACAGAATTAAATAGCATATTAAAAGGATTTTATACCATGACCAAATGAGACCCACTCCTTGAATGTAAGGATGATTCTATAAATGAATATGAAACTTGCTTAATGTAATAACCCACACATAATGGAATGTGGGGAGAGGAAGCACAAGATCATCTTATTTGAGTCAGAAAAAGCAGGTGACAAAATTTAACACCATTTCATGATTTAAAAAAAAAACATTCAACAACTAGAAAAAATGTACCTTAAAATAATAAGATTCATATATGAGAAACCCACAGCTAAAATTATAATCAATGATGAAAGACTGAAAACTTTTTTCTCTTCTATCAATAACAAGAAAAGCATGGCTACTTTTATCACTTGTATTCAGAATAGTACTAGAAGTACTAGTCAGAGCAATTAGAGAAGATAAATAAATAAAAGGTATTTAAATTCTAATGGAAGAAGTAAAATTATCTGTTTGTATAGGAAATGATCTAATATGTGAAAAATCCTAAATATCGCACACATGCACACACACACAAACACATAAAACACTGTTAGAGTTGATACATAAATTCAAAGTCACAGCATACAAAATTAACACACAAAAATCAACTGCATTTCTATACATTAACAGTGACCAATTCAAAAAGGAAATTAAAAGAATTCTAAGAATTCTATTTGCAATAGCACAAAAAAGAATAAAATACTTAGTAATAAACTTAACCAAGATGGCAAAAAACATACAGTGAAAACTACAAAATGTTCCCGACAGAAATTTTAAAAAACAGAAATAAATGGAAAAACATCTTATATTCATGGATTGAAAGATGTAAAATTATAAGATGTCAATACTATCCAGGGCAATCTAAAGATTCAATACAATCTCTGAAAAAATCCCAGTGACTTTATGATAGGAATAGAAAAATCCATTGTTAAAATCACATGAAAAATCAAGGAACCTCAATCATCAATACAATCATGAAAAAGTAAAACAAAGGTGAGGGTCTTACACTTCCTGATATAAAAACTTACTGCAGGCTGAGTGCAGTGGCTCATGCCTGTAATCCATCACTTTGGGAGGCCAAGGCAGGAAAATTGCTTAAATCTATGAGTTCAAGACCAGCCTGGGCAACATAGTGAGACCTTGTCTCTACAAAAAAAAAAAAAATTAAAAATTAGTCAGACATTGTGGTACGTGCCTTGTAATCCCAGCTATTTAACTGGCTTAGGCAGAAAGATTGCTCTGACCCCAGGAAGTCAAGATTGTGGTGAGCTGTGACTGCTAACCGCACTCCAGTCTGGGTGACAGAGTGAGACCTCTACCCAAAAAATAAAAATTTAAAAAATAAAAACAAACAAAAAAATCTTACTATAAAGCGATGGTAACCAAAACAGTGAGGGAACAGGCACAATGACAGACAAAAAGCCCAATAGAATAAAGAGCCCCAAAATAAACCATCTAATATATTGTCAAATGATTTTTGAAAAGGGGCCAAGACCATTAAATGGGAAAAGGACAGTTTTTTCAACAAATGGTTTGAAAAACCTGAATATGCACATGCATAAAAAAAAGAAAGAAAGAAACTGGACCCTTATTTTTCATCATATACAAAAATTAACTCAAAATGGACTAAAGACCTAAACATAAAAGGTAAAACTATAAAAATCTGAGAAAAAAAGCATGCAGAAAAATTTTCATGACATTGGATTTGGCAATAATTTCTTATATATAACAATAGACTATGACCTTACCACCCCGAACAAGCCTGACCTCAGAGGATATAACACCAAAAGCACAAGTAGCAAAAGAAAAAGTAGATAAATATTGAGTTTCATCAAAATCTAAAACATTTGTTCATCGAAGGATGTGATCAACAGAGTATAAAGCGACCAGTGGAATGGGAGAAAATATTTACAAATTATATATCTAATAATAAATTAATAAGCAGACTATATAAAAAACTTCTACACATCAACAACAAAAAAACCCAATTTAAAAACATGCTAGGCACTTTAATAAACATTTATTTCCAAAGAAATACACTATCACCTCATACCATTTATTATGACTATTATAAAAAAAATCAGAAAATAACAAGTGGTGGGTGGGTGTGTCAAAATTGAAACCCTCATGCATTACTGGTGGGAATGTGAAATGGTGCAGCGTAGAAAATGCCATGCTGATTCCTCAAAATATTAAACATAAAATAGCCATATAGTCCAAGAATTTTAATTCTGTATATGTACTCTAAAGAACTGAAAGCAGAAAAATGAACAGATACTTACATACCCCTGTTCATAGCAGCATGGTTCACAATATCCTAAAGGTGGAAGCAACCAGTGTCCATCAATGGATGAACAGATAAACAAAATGTGGTATATACATACAATGAAATATTATCCCCCCTTAAAAAGAAAGAAAATTCTGACACATGCTATGGCATACATAAAACTTTGAGATATTATGCTAAGTAAAATAAGCCATTCATAAAAGGACAGATACTGTATGACCCCATGATATCAGGTACTTAAAGTAGCTACATTTACAGAGACAAAAAGTAGAATGATGGTTGCTAGGGAATGGCAGGCAAGGGAATTAGGGAATTATTGCTTAATGGATAGAGTTTTAATATGGAAAGATAATAAAAGTTCGGGAGATAAATGGTGGTAATGGTTGTACTACAGTGTGAATATCCTTGATGCCACTAAAGTGTACACTTAAAAATGATTAAAATGGTAAATTTCATGTGGTATATTTTAAAATTAAAATGATTTTTTAAAATGTATATGCATTATTTTAAAGGCTTTTGTTACATATTGCCCCTGAAAGGATTTACTACATATACTCCTACCAATGGTGTAAGAATACCTCACAACACTAAATATTGTTATTTAAAATACCTTTTAATTAATTAAGTTTTAAAATAAAACTTTACACATGCTGTCTCTGGAGGGGGGATAAATGCTTATGTTGGGTTCTAACTCTCTCAAAAGACATGTTAATTCAATTAAGGCATTTTGAACATGTACTGTATACCTAAATGAGTACTTAGTTAGAATTTAGCATACGGGGTCATTGGGCCAAGTAGTATGGACCTTGGTTATCTATTCTCAAAAAAAATTAAGAAAAATTAAATTAGCAGACATAGTACTGACTATAAAATTATACAATTACATGAAAAGATTCAGAGGGATCCAAACATCCAAATAAGGCTTCAGCAAGGCAGGGTGGTGGTTGGCCATCTTCCTCAACATCTTTACATTCAACATGTCTTTATTTTCCATTAATTCCTTTCTCCAAACATTGGTTCCATTCCCATTTTCAATGCCATGGTGCAGATTTCCATTTTCACATGTCCTTACCCAAGTAACCCAGGATAATCTTATCATCTCAAGAGTCTCAACTTAATCACCTTTGTAATGTTCCTTTTGCCATGCAAGATAACACATTCACAGTCCTGGAATCCGGATCTTGACATCTTTGGTAGGAAGGCAGCATCCTGTTTACCACTGAATTTGTAGAAGATTTTTAGTTAATTTTGTTTTCAATTTCCAAATAGATCATCTGCTAGGAGGAACACCACCTCGAATCCATCATGCACATAAGATGTCAGGTCATTTTCCATAATTATGTCCCTTACCTTCTTAAATACCCAAACTATTCTTTATTATTCATAAGACGAGCCTCAAACATTTAAACTATTCAAACATATCCACCAGAAGGCATCAACGTTCCTATTTTCTAGTCATTTTGTCTTCTAGATAGCCCACATTCATTCATCTACTCATTTATATACTCTTTCTTTTAAGAACCATTCAGTGCATATATCAATCAGTGTTTTCACCCCTGGGATATAATAGCAAACAAAAGAGAGCTTTCAGTAAAACAAGAAAAAATAGATACAAAATAGTCAATTATAAGAAAATATGATAGAGTATGAGAAGAGAAATGTGGGGTGCACTAGGACCTTATTACAGGAGACACTAATTTTATTTGGAAGGCTTTCAAGAATGCTCCCCTACAGCTGAAGCTTTAAATATGAGAGTTAGAATCTTGGCACATGGATGAGGAATAAGGCAAAGCATTTATGTCAGAAATGACTCTGCATGAGAAGAAAGGTCCAAAAGTAGGAGAGAACAAGCAGGAGGTGTGTGAGAACCTGAGAAAAGGTCAATGTTACTGAGGGGGACGTAAGTAGAGAACAGACCTCACTAGGAAAACTGGAGATGGGAAGATCTGTTAGGATGCTTTCAGAAATTCAAGTGAGAGATAACAGTAGCATACGCTAAGATACTGGTGTGACAGTGGAGATTGCTGGATCTGAGAGATATTCAAGACTCAGCATTTGATTGAATGACAGGAATGAAGTAGAGGATAAGGCAGGCCTTGATCTCAGGACCCATGGATTCAGCCCTACTCACAGGCTCTGCAGCTCTGAACAGTAGTTGCATTTTATCTGTGAGATGATGTGGCTAGATTAGTAAGAGCCAGAACACTAGAATAATTATGGCATTTTTATTCATTTCTTGTGACTTCTGTAATAAATTACCACAAATTTGGTGGCCTAAAGCAAAACAAATTTATTCTTTCATGTTCAGAAGGACAGAAATTTACTATCAAAGTACTGGCAGAACTTAATTCCTTCTGAAGTCTTCAAAAAAGAATTTTTTTTCTTTTTACCTGTCCTAGCATCTACAGACTTCTTGCATGCCTAGGCTCACAGCCTCTTCTTCATGTAACTTCAACCTCTGTTTCTGTTTTCGCATCTCCTACTAGTGCCTGACCCTATGACCCTTCTAATTACATTGTGTTTACCCAAGTAATTTAGGATAATCTCCTCATCTCAAGATTCTCAACCTAATCACATCTGCAATGTTCCTTTTTCCTTGGAAGGTAATATATTCACAGGTCCTGGGGATCAGGATCTTGATATCTTTGGTGGAAGGGCATTATTCTATTTACCACTGTATGTGTAGAAGATTTGAAGTTCATTTGCTCAATAACTGTTTTCTGAGTATCTGGACATCAGCTCTATGTTAGGCATTGCTCTACAAGTTGGGGTTATAACAGAACACTTCCAGCCTTTGTGGAGCTCACATTGTCCTAAGTCAATGAGCATATATATTTCATGTCATAAGTTTTATGGTAGAATAGATGAGAGGGGACAGATTTAGTAGCAATCTGGGCTCTGGAGTCAGTCAGAAGTTCAAATCTTATTTCATTTATTGGCTGACTATGGGTCGATTATATAGCCTTTCAAAACTTCCTCAACTATAAAATGAAGATAATAAGCCGGGCTCAGTGGCTCAGCCTATAATCCCAGCGCTTTGGGAGGCTGGGGTGAGTGGATTGCCTGAGCCCGCGGGTTCGAGACCCGCCTCGGCAACTTGGCGAGACCTCATCTCTACAATAAATCAAAAATCAGCCAGGCATGGTAGCATGTGCCTGTAATTCCAGCTACTCGGAAGGCTGAGGCAGAAAGATCGCCGGAGCTCAGCAGGTCGAGGCTGCAGTGGCCGGAAGCAGCCACTGCACTCCATTCTGGGTGACAGAGTGAGACTCCCACTCAAAAAATAAAAAATAAAAGAAATAAAATGAAGATAATAATATAGAGAGTATCTCATAGAGCTCCTGGGAAGATTAAGGACATAATCCATGCAAAATCCATGCAGAGCCCAACAAATGGTAGTTGTTATAAAGTCATATTTACTTTTTTGTCTTACATTTTGTTTATGAATGTGCATGTCTATTTTCTGGGTTCAAGTATGAATGTTTCCAGAGATCAAAAATATGTCTTACTCATTTGATTAGCCACAGTGCCTTGCACAATAAAATGTCTGTTTAAGCTAATCAAATCAGTAGGTTTTGCTTCAGACCTGGGATGTCTGAATCATAACATTACAAATCATTTGGTTAAATCAATCATGTACTGTATCCCAGAGAAAAGACATAGGCAATTTGCCCCTCCCTCTTTGCCTATCAATAATGGCACTTCTGTAGCGGTCAAGAAGTATGTAACATAGACTTTTGACATGTTAATTTTTGAGTATTGTGTGCTAGTGAGAAGCATGGGACAAAATTCTAAAAGATAAGTCTGCTAGATGACAAGACAAATCCTTGAAATCTTAAACAATAGTGTGATTCAAGACCAGATAAAAGTGAAATCAAAAGATTATTAGAATAATGGTACTAAGTAACTGATACAGGAAACAAGCTATTTAGATCCAAGGAAAGTGAAATCATTGTGGCTATGTTGACCTATTCTGAAGAAGTAGAACCTGAACCATCACCTTAGTGCTCAGGACCCATAAGTAGGCGGCACAAGATCAGGAGATCAGGAAACCAGTTTTGTAGAAGCCAGAGGTCATTCTAAGGAACAGTGAGAAAAGAAGCCAACAAGACAGTTTGGGATTAAACCATGAGAAGTTTCACTACAGGACCAAAAAGTTTTAAACTCACACTTGTAGTCAGATATCAGCCACATTTTTTTCTTATTTCAGAGAATGTATTTAAAAAATACATTTTTTTCCTATGTAATAGTAAACTTGGATAAATGTCTATTGTAATACACTAACACTTCATGTTCAGTAATTTAGGTGACAAGAAGGTGGGAGTGGGGAGAAAGGGTAAAGAGGGTGGTGTACCCCAGCTGATGTCTCACAGATAAGGTAAATGGCATCAAGACTCCCAAAGCAGCATCACATCTCATATAGCCTGTAAAAGAAAATGGCAACCCACTACTTTAAAGACTTCTGGACATTTCTGTTTGAGTTTTGTTTTGTTTTTAAACAGATATTTATATTTAGTTTGGTGCATTAAAAAATTTTTTTTACTTTCCCTTTCCCAAAAAAGTTCATTCAAGGAAGCTGTTACTTTTGGCATTTGTTATGCAGTCAAACATCTGTGAACCATGAATTAACCCACTGCTGTTCCTGATGAAGTTTGAGAGCACTGGAAATACTCAAGGGCCATTCGTGGTGAACCCCTAATTCAGGGGCTTCCTATCATAGCATCACCAGCCCCAGTGCTGGGCAAAAAGCACAGAAGATCCCTGTCCTTAGACAACTGATAATTTTCATTCTTGCTCTTCTCTTGCAAGTTCAAAATATGACAGGATTCATGATACAGATGGAAGTTTTCATAGATTTTTCTGGGCATCCTTTGAGCTGCCCATATCTAGTTTTACAAATCACTCCCCTACCCCATCTGCATTCTCAGCTCTCTGAGAATGCCATAAAAGTCTCCAAAAAAAGTCTTCAAGCAAGTTGAATAAAAATAAATTGCATATATTTGTATATTGATTATGTACTGAACATCTACAATGGCCCAAATACTGGATTAATAATATCTTTAAAGAGTGGAAGAGAATCTCACCCAAACAAAGGAGAAAGCCAGAGTGGAAACCAAGAATTATTGAGTACCTCACCTCACCCCATGGCAGATGCTTAAGACAGTTTATCAAGTGCTGCCATTTTCATGTCACCAAACTGAGACACATGCCTGGTGCCATATGTCCTAAGTGGCAGGACTGGTAAGTAAGCCAAGGTCTCTGACTCCCAGCCTTTTTCTCTAACACTACCAATCCATGGTGCCCAACTTCATTGGCCAATTGTTCAATGTGTTCCCTCACTCTCCAAGCTGAAAAAGACAACAGCAAATTAGATGTAACAAACTAATCTGGTGATGAAACCTTGGGAACAGTGTGTGGAGGGGAAAAAGCAGCAACTTCATTTCTATAATAATAGATATTTGTGTAATAATAGATCTGAGTCTCTTCCTCCTGGGCCACTTCTACTTTTGGAACTTTGGTGATTTTCTCATTTCTACAGTAGGGAAGGGAAACAATACCTCAGGTAAAGTTTCTAATACCTGACACAAAGTAAATATTCTCAATAAAGGATGTCTTAGGGTGATGAGGGCTGGCTACAAACTTTGCTGTTGTAGTTTGAAATAAACATTTAAAAACAAATGACAGAATTTGGGGGGGATGTCTCTTGCCTTTCATTGATAACAATGTGTAAAACTTTCCAGGATCCTTTTCCAGGATCCTTTTCCAGGGTCCCATCAGAGTGTCAAAGCACAGCATGGTTGTCAGACCTCTACTTATAAAGGCAGGGTGCTTATGCCTGGTTCCTTTCCTCAGATGAAGAAGGGACAGACAGCAGAGACAGAGCACTGTAAGACTGTCAAGGTAGTAATGGCAGTTCCTACCCATTTCCAACACACTCAGATCTTCCTGGGGTAGCCTAGAAAAGCTCTGACTGCTGCCGTTGCCATGAGGCATAAGCAGAGCCTCTTAGGTTTTCCAGGATTTAGCCTTGAGTAGCATTGTCTGGGGCTGGGGTCAGGTCCAGATGACTGACTCTGATGAGCTCTCAGAATCAGATTTAAAAGTGACAGTGAAGTCATGGTGAAAACATCCAAAGCAAAAGGGGATAGAATACAAATCATGTTTGGCCTAGAGCCCTTCAAGGCACTTTGGCCCCAGGAGATAACAGGTTCCACTGGGATAGCCAAGAGAAAAGGTCTTTCGACAAGCATTTATGAGCACACCTTATAAGTTCCTGTGTTTCTTTCTCCCCCAGTCCCTTCCTCTGCCTCATGAAATCATTTGCAGCCTCTCCTTTCGGGTTGAGGTAAGAAGGATAGGTAAGCAGCATATGTTCGGCAGCTCTGCTCTGCAGGTGAGAGCAGAGGATATTACGGAAAAGCAATAATTATTGATAACCAGGAATGCTTGCTGTGAAGTATTATAACCACCATCACATTGGAAAAGAGGCAGAGTGAGTACCTGGAAACTGCAGGATAGGACTTTTCCCAAACAGAAACTTGTTGGCTCACCCTGAGCTGGCTGGCAGGAGTTGGTTTAGCTGCATTTCCTCTCCCAGTAAAGAATCAGATTATGAGGTTACTAAGTAAGTGTTACTTTTCTCAGAAATATTTGTTGCTTAATACCTCCTTGTTGACAAATCACCTGAAATAAACACAATCATGTACCAAATAATGACCATGGACTTCATGTACAACATGTAAGGTCATGTACGATTATAATACCATATTTTTACTGTACCTTTTCTATGGTGAGATATGCTTAGATACACAGATACTTATCATTGTGTCACAACTGTTTACTGTATTCAACACAGTTGCATGCTGTACAGGTTTGTAGCTTAGGAACAATAGACTATCATATAGCCTGGGTGTGTAGTGGTCTACACCATTCAGGTTTGTGTAAGTTCACCCTATGATGTTTGCCCAATGATGTCATATGACTGTAAGGCAAAGGTCTCTTAATTCATTATTTTCTATTCAGTTCCACCTTACTCTAACCTCAGTCTGCTTCAATTTATGCCATATATTGTCATCTATTTGCTTTTCCTAAACAATTGCTTCAATTATTTTAGCTCTTCACAACAAGCCTTCAGGAGTTCTTCATTGCTTTCAGGAAGAATCCACAGCTCTATTTGACCTTCAGACTCCTCAGTCTGAACCCATTTGGTTTTCTAAGCCTGCAGTGCTGTAAGGCCCAACACAGAAGATTCCCTGCAGCTTGAGTGCTCCTCTGTTTTATGAAGAAAACTCAGTTTTTTGTAGATCTTACCTTGCTCATGCTGTCTCTTCTGCCTTAAATCCTCCCTCTTGTCTTCATCTTTCATGGAATCTTGCTCATTCTTAAGGAGTCTTTCAAATAAAATATCTCAGTGAAACGTTTCCAGAACCACCTCAGTCCACAATAATATTTCCCACCTGTAAACAATTAAAACTCGGGGTACCTGCATGATAAATGTTTGTACACCTAATCCTGAATTGTACCCCACATCTTTATTATAAAAATAAAAAAACCAATTAAAACTCTTACTGTCTCTGTCACTTAGACAGCATTGCCTTACATTCATGATCTTTTTACTTGTTTTTTAAAAAAACTAAATTACACTATAGTAAGCCACTTGAAGTTGTGAACTGATTTATTCTACCTGATTTGCTATCCTAGAACAACGTCAAAGACCACCATTACCAAGATGCAACCTTCATCAGGGCATGTTGACTCTATGGATCTGGACTGAGGTTCATGAAACTCCAAGAAACAGGAACATTTTTTTTTTAATCCCAGAAGCCAAGAAATCCGAACATGAAAGAAAACAACATGATTTTCTCACAAAATAAAACACTCTTCACAGCCTTTGACCATCACTCCCTTGAGAATAAGCTCTAAGACTGAACTAATGAGTCTATTAGAATTAATTAGACTAATGTGAAATTATTTGTTTAATCTAGGGACAATCTCACTGTGGAGAAAGTCCCCAGGGAGGAGCTGACCAGAGGGCGGAAAAGAACACAGCTTCCCCCACCCCTGTGGTTAATGCAGGCTCACACAACTGGTCCCAGATAATCTGGCAAGCGTCACTAGGAATGAGGGCAGGTGAGAAAGTTGACAAAGTATGATGTCTGTTCTTTCTCTTGTTACTGCAGCCCTGACCAGCAGTAGGATTTCTGGAAACCTTACAGAATTCCATCCTTCTGCCAGTTGTCTTGAAGTGGACTTGACCCTTAGCACATCTGACCAGGAAAGCGGATCTTTCTATTGCACTTTGTGCTTTGGAGACCCTACCTATTGGCTGACTTTTGGAGGAAAAAATGAAAAAAGCAACTAACCATTGAAGGAAAACAGGGATGAAAATGCTACCCTTTGTGCCTTGCTCAGAACAAGCACACATTGCATTTCCAAAGATGCTTAAGAAGGCTTTTTTTTTTTTTTTGGCTAGAGAGATCATTCAGGGTCAATGTAAACAACCCTAGTCCCTGACACAGACTCTGAGAAGGTAGAGAGTTGGCAGATTCTGTTCCCTGAGCAGTCCATCAAATCAACAATTGAACTGCATTCCTACTATAGACAAGGCGCTCTGTTAGAGGATGTTGTGTTGTAGGAGATACAAAGTGGGATAAGACATGGTCCCTGTCCTTGAAGACATCACAGTCTATCTGGAAAGCTATGACCCAAGAATATTAAAGTCAGCTAGCAATATAGGGAATGAGAAGTTCCAAAAACAAACAAAATACATATAACTTAGCATTGGGAAGGATCACCGAAAGCTGGAATGACTAGAGAAAGCTTTCCAAGAGAAGCAACACTGAATTCAGAACTTTAAAGAAAGATTTCAGAGAAACAGAAGGATGGAAGGGAAAAACAATCAAAGGAATATATAAAATAGAATGAAAAAGTTCTTCATATACTAAAATGGAATGATCTTCAAGAAATATTGTTAGATAAAAGAGCAAGATGCAGAACTGGGTGTATTGCAGACTATCATTTATATAAGAGACAGAAAAATGAAAAAAAAGAAATAGAGACATACATAGAATATTTACTTATATATGCACATACAATTTTAGAAGGATGCTAAAGAACTGATGATATTGTCTTGGGAGAGGGGGACTGGTTGACTGGGGCATAGGGTTGGAAGAAAGACACTTCACAGATATCTCCCTTCTGTATCTTTTGAACTATGAAACACAATTTCTTTTAAAAAAAAAGAGAAGAGAGAGAGAAAAAATGGACTAGAATGAGCAATAGAAAACTCACAGCATATTTTACAGACTGCTTAAGCTGAAAGGATTATGCCAGAAAGATCTGGGAAAGAGAGTTGGAGGGGTATTATGTTTCTGTGAGATCATGGATACACTCGGAAGGGGCTAAGATCAAATAGATTATTTTTGAAGTTTGGATATAGCTATGGAGGATAGACTGGAGTCAGGAGATGCTGAGGACAGAGGAGGTGGAGAGAAGTCTCCAGAAATAGACCAAGCCTTGGGTTTATGGGTCTGGATTAGGGAATCGAAGTGAGAATAAAAAGTTAAACTTTTTTTTCTTGCTACTGGCAAAAATACAAGTGAACACTTTTAACATATTTTCTTTCATAGATGAGGGTCTTTTTAGTTGCTTTTCTTTTCTGCACATAACACTTAACACTAATCCTCAAATCCCCTGCAAACGCCAGAAACCAGATCAAGCCTTTGCTTGGTGAAACTTTAGTGGTGCAATATGGCCTTTTCAATAGAAGCACATTTCTCTGCATTATCTTCTCATGATCACAAAGAATGTGAAGGCAATGGGCCATGTGTCTTGAATATACAACAGCACTTAAACGGTCAAGGTCAGGCATAAGAAAGCCTGCCACTATTTGTGAAACAGCACTTCGGAGCGTCATAGCCACCTGGGAAAAGATGGAGAAGTTCTCTATCATGAGCCAAATCACTCTTACTTCCATAATGATGTGACTCAGGTTGGGCAAACTGCAATCTTAGGCTGCCTTCTACTCTGCTGAGTGCTGTTTTGGGGAGGTTAAGGGAGCTCTCAGGGCCACATCATCCCAAGTTGTAACACTGGGACAGCTAGCAGAGTCCCCAATAGCCCTCGTATCCAGAAATAGCCTGTAGCAATTATGTTTTGTCTTCTTACTGCAAGGGATCCTTTCATTTTTCTCATCTGTGAAGACAAATCCCCCAGTGTTTCTGGCAAATGAAAGTCCAAGATTAGCCCAAAATATCTGTGAGCAGACCCTGCAGCAATTGGCAATGTCCTCCCCCTGGTATGAAGAAACTGACATAATTCTGAAAAACTGAGCCAGGAGCAATGCCTGCAGGCACACTTCCTGAAGCCCTGTCCTAGCCCTCTAGCAACCTAATCCCACCTCCCCACACACAAATGACCCACAGCTAACCCAAGAGACAAAGAATAATAATAGTGAAGCATGTTTGTGACTGGGACTATCTCTCCCTCTCTGGTTTAGTCTGGGAACTCACAGAGGCTGGGACTTCAGATTAGTCTTCAGGAACAATGAGTCCTACTGGGTGAAACAAACAAAAATCCGTCCCTCCCACTATACTCTCACAACATACTCTGACAACAAATGTGAAGGTATTTCCAGACATAACAAGCAAGCATTTCCACAGGTGCACAAGTTGGGAGTCCTTTAATTTAATTCTGATACTATTTCTCTAGATTGTCCAAGTTGAGGGCTCTGTCCCACAAGACTGACCCCCATTTTTGAAAGATGCACGGGGCAAGTTATAGGGGAAGGTGTGTGGACCTCCCATGTCCTCCCCAGGCATACCACCCTCCAGGAACCCACGTGTTCAGCACCTCAGAAGCTCACCAAGTCATGTCTTCTTGGATTTTTATGGAGGCTTCATTACATAGGCATGATTGATTATATCATTGGTCATTGGTAATCAACTCAAATTTTAGCCCTTCTCCCCTCCCCAGAGTTCTCAACCTGCTAATCCTTTCTTGGTCTTTTCTGTGACCAGTCCTCATTTTGACCAGGGGCTGCCAGTTACCAGTCAATCCATTAGCATACAAAAACACATCATCACTTTGAAGGTTCCAAGGGTTTTGGGGGGTTTTTTTGAGTCAGAGTTTCACTCTGTCACCCAGGCTGGAGTGTAGTAGCTCATTCATGGCCACTGCAGTCTCGACCTGCTGAGCTCAGGCGATCCTTCTGCCTCAGCCTTTCAAGTAGCCATAGCTACAGGCATGTGCTACCATGCCCGGCTAATTTTTGATATATTGTAGAGATGAGGTCTCACCAAGTTGTCCAGGCTGGTCTCAAATCCCTGGGCTCAGGTAATCCTCTCATCTCGGCCTCTCAAAGTGCTGGGATTATAGGCTTGAGCCACTGTGCCCGGCTGGTTCCAAGGGTTTTAGGAGTTGTCTGGTTGTATGCCAAGAAACTAGAAGGCAGACTAAAAGTCTATTTTACAATATCACATATAGGTAGACCACTTCTGGATCTTGACTTTGACCTCTCACCCTAGGGCAGGTGAGGAAGTTGAGGTGAATTGATAGCAGAGAACAGAGAGCAACAGCACATAAACCTAACCCAGTTTCAAATTTTAAATAAACTCAGATATGGAGGGCTGAGGATTAGAAGATGGCCTCCACTGAAAACAAAACACATTGTGTCTGTTTGATAAAAGGATGCTAGCTTTCTCCAGCAGCATCAAAGTCTCTGTGAAAATGTTTATTCGGTCTTATTTTCAAAACTGAGATGCTAAATAGGTTTGCTGACTTTAGAGTTGTCTGTGGTTTTAAATAATTTCAACCCTTTAAAAAGTTGAATTGCTGAGTCATACTTAATGGAAGACAAGGAAATAGGGTTGGTTAGTGAACAAGGTTACATCATATTTTGTCACACACAGAGAGAACAAAGAACAAAATCAGAGGGGAATCAAAGAGAGAGGGGAGTTTTTTGGAGGTCTGTATGCATAATCTCTCCAACTCTTCCATGCAAGTCTCAGAGTTTAGTCTTGGAGGACTGGTCTGGGCCCCAGGCCTATTTCTGAATGGGCTATTACAGAGAAGGGGTCGATGCTTCACTTGGCCAGGTCTGGGTCACTGGCTGTCTCTGGAGCTACCTTTGTGGCCAGTAAATATAAACTCCCTGGGCAAAGCTGGTGGGAGGATTGGCTCCCTAAGGACTATCTGGATACTAAAAATCACAAAAAAATGAAAGAGATGTTGTGCAAACCTTTTTAAAAGTTCACTATATGCAGCGCAATATTTTAAGGAGCAGGTAGCATGTTAATAAGGACATGGCATTTGTGATTGGAATGGATTAAACTAGTTGAGAATGAGACTGAGCCAGAAACGGCTACGACAAAGATATCACTGATGAGCTAAGAATAGAAGCAGTTCACCTCTTTGGTACATAGAAGACCCCACCACCTTTTTACATCCTATTATTTTTTTCTACTTGCCTGTATTTATTTCATCTGTTTAACAAGTAAATTAGGTTATGTCTTGTCATTATAAATAGTTATACTCCTTATATAAACATGAATTTAATACTCCTTGGAAGCTCTTAAATTGCCAGTTTCTGCCTGAGCTAGATTGCATGGTATGTGGTTCAAGCCAAGGATATACAGTCTGCTAGAAAGGAGCAAGTCCAGAAAGGAAAGTAAATGATCCCTTTTAACACAGATTGCAAAAATCCCAGCTGTCAATCCTTTTCTCATTCTATCAGATCTGCCTACTTCTAAAGAGAGCAACTAAAAGTGTCATTCATTTATGAATTCAGAAAGTTGTTATCAATCATCAGCTGTTTACTAGTTGTGTACTGTAACTGTTCTGGGTATGCGTGGTTATCCTCAAAAAGATTACAGTCTAATGTAAAAGAAAAGTAAGAGATCGATATGTATCCTATATTGCAGTAAGTTTGAAGACAGGTGAAATCATAGTGTACTGTGGAAGCAAAAGAAAAAAAACATCTGAGACCCAACTGAAGCTGGGGGCATACAGCAAGGTGACAGTTATTCCTGGAGAGGTGGAGTCCTGAAGAAGAGAAGCACTGGGAAGCATGGAGGAACAATCCAAGGACAGGGAGGAGCCATGAAGCACATAGGGATACTCTAAAGGGTTCAACCCACCTAGGTATTGATCTGTGGGTGGGTGGGTGGGGAGACTGGTGGTAAACAAGGCTGAGGAGGTGGGTGGTGTCCAGGTCTTGTGCTCTGGACATGACACTTTTTCCTGAAGGCAGCCATGAGTCCTTGGAGGATGACAAGCAGACTGAGAAACCATCAGCTTTGCATTCAGGCAAGCCATTCCTGAATGATCACAGACTGGTTAGGACTATGCTGATGTGAACGTGGCCAGGAATGATAAGGATCTGAATGAGGTGGCAGTGGAGAGGGAGAGATGTGCACAGGCTCCAGAACATTCAAGAGATTGAAATGACAGGACTGGAAGGCTGAAGTACCAAGGGTGGCAGTGAGAGGAAATGATCTTGGGGTTTAGTTTTTAATCTTAATTCCACATCCCCAATTTGAGAACTCCAGAGCCGAGAGCCTTTTCTATGTGGACAGCCTAACTCTGCTCCATGAGCAATCTCATACCCACACAGCCATGAATTCCTTTCAGAATATCAAAGTCAAAAGCCAATAGATCGTAAACACCCCAGGATCCAGCTTACTCTGGTTGCCCTCTGAGATTTGGCCTGAACCCACTTTCAGTCTTATTCTCTGCATGAAAGGACAGATGGCAGGGAAGTCAGGGTAAGAGAGAATATAGGAGAGGAAGGTAGGAGATCTCGGATGTGCTGGGGCATTAGCCTTTGAGTGCGCACAGCAAGTGCCTGCTCCCTTCAGAGTCAATGATAAAGACAAAGAATGCTGAGGAGGTACCCAAGGACACACAAGCCTGAGGGAGGAAATGCTGCTGCCAAAGAACCACATCCTGCCAGGTAGCATAGGCTCCTACCATGGTTACCAACACAGTTTTCAACAGTCCCTGGGATATGTTACTTTCACTTT
This sequence comes from Carlito syrichta, assembly GCF_000164805.1. Classification (NCBI taxonomy): domain Eukaryota; kingdom Metazoa; phylum Chordata; class Mammalia; order Primates; family Tarsiidae; genus Carlito; species Carlito syrichta. The sequence continues at coordinate 201,058 of NW_007252432.1, read as the reverse complement.
CTGAAACAAGCTGTACTCTGGCTACTCTTCCATACCCTGTGCTGCTATAGAAATATTTGGGTTGAGGCTGTTTTTTAATAATATCACTGCTACACAACTGGATGTTTCAGAAGTGTGTGTGTGTGTGTGTGTGTGTGTGTGTGTGTGTGTGTGTGTGTGTGTTGTCACTTAGCACCACATCCAAGAGAATGCAAATATTTCAAGCCAAATAGGGTGCAAGTGCAAATATACCTAACAGCTGTTCCTTAGATATAGCAGAACTCAGAAGAAGCAATTGCTTCTCTTCCTCTCTTTCCACCTTTCTCCTCCCTTAACCATTTTCTATCTTCTTTCTGTCAACCATTCACTCCCTCTTGCATTAAAATGTTTAGAGTGACAAGCCCACAACAGTCAGCCTGGGCTCATGAACTTTCAGAACAAGAAGCACCAAACAAAAAAAGTCTTCTCAGTCTCACTGCAGTAACACAAAGAAGAAGAAAGAATTTGAGTTTTTGCAAAAGAATTAATAGTGTCCTCACAAAGATGCAATTGCAGAAAAGATCTCTTTCCTTCATAAACCTACCAGCTCTCACTTTTTCTTAGGTTGGAAAAGTAACAGAGACATCAGCAGGAGAGTTGACTGCTGAAATCCAGTCTTAACCTTTGAAAATATAATTTATTTAAACCCAGCGTATTACAGAAAGCCCAGCGTGGATGGCGGATTAGGTGGCCAAGGCAGCTTCAGTCAAAGGAAAAGGATAAACTGAGTGTCTCCCCTGAGATCATTCCTATGGGATGAAAATGCTTTCAGTCAGAATACTGAAATAAAAAGGTCCCTGCCGGGTGGGAGAAGGGATGATAAGCGAGATGGTAGTGGAGTCCTCCCGGGGGCAATGACTAGTGAGTAGCAAGCTGTGTTCATTTGGAGAGCTCCCTGGGAGTGGAAAGAGGATGAAAGACAAAAAAGCTTCAAAAGCTTCTAAGGACCAATAGCAAAACTATGGTCCAGACAGAGGTCTCCCTATATTTATACCGCTGTCAACACCCAATTGACCTCACAGAGTAAACAGGAACTCAAGACACATGGAAGAAAATGGTGTTTGGACCAAAAACCCATTAAAGTAATTCTCAGGATACAGTGTCATTCTCCAAGGAATTTATAGTTACTCTCTTGATGGGACTATAAATAGATGGACAGCTCAACATCTAATTATTTTCCCAAAGTCTGATAAAATTGCTATAGATTGACCCATCGGTCAAATGGTTTGCTTAGGGTACAGAGAGAGGAGTAGGTAGAGAGAAGGAACAAATACAAAGACAAATTATAAGTAGACATTTTTTACTCTGTTGTTTGATGGTTAGTTTTTTCTGATCCAAAATGGACTTTGTATGAAAAATTTAGTATCAATGAAAATGTGCTCAATCTCAAGATCAGATTTCAAATATTTTCCCTGTGTAGAAATAATTGGTAGTGAATTTTCCTTTTTTTCAGTCGGAAAGAAGTCACAGGACACTCATTCATTTATTCATTCAACAGAAATGTATTGGGCACTTGTGACATGTTAGACCTTATGAAGGTGGTAGGGAATGCCACGGTGAACAAAGTAGTCCCAATTCTTACATTCGTGGAGCATATAATCTAGCAGGAAAGGTAGGCTTTGTACAGGTAATGATTAATAATATGGCTGTCATGGAGAAGGGCAAAACAGGGTGAGCAGTGAGAAGTACCCAGGAGGGCAGTTGGTTCTGGACCATTTCATAGCCCAGCTGACTCTCCTAGTCATTGTTTTACGTTCTAAAAAATATAAAACCTCCTACTAGTCATTTGCCTACAAAGAATATGGCAATTCATAAATTACAGTATAAATACAGAAACCACTGATTGATTTCACTCCATTTTCAGGGATTAGACTAGTCAATAATAAGAGAGAGAAATGAGACACAATGGTTAGCAGAGAGCAGGGCCCTCTGGAAATCCGCAGTATCAGAGTACACAACTCTATGGTTTGCAACAGGAAGGTCAATTACAAGCTTGCAGTGCCCCTTGCCAATCAAAGAGATGCTTACGTTTGACAGTTTTGTTTACGGTTGTTCCTCCCACATCTTTCTCTTTCTCTTCTTCTGTCTTCTGCACATGAAGAGTGGCCCTCACTCTTGGTCTTCTGTTCAGCATAGCATTCGTTTTTGGAAGACATAAAATGGTAACTGTCTTTGGTCCCCTTTAACCTATTCTCTGAGCTTTTCTCTGAGGAATAGGTGGCTAGCAATCTCACAAATAGAGTCTTCACTTTCAAACGGTGAATTCCCTGGTTTCTAATCCCAGCTAACATTCCCACAGGAAAAGAACATCAGACACCTGCGATCCTCCATGAAGCAGAGATGGAGTGAGTAGAAAATGCGTATCACAGTAATTCAGGACTTCAAAAAAGCTTTGAATCCCATTCATTTTCAAAAATTTTGCTAGGATTATTGGTGAAAGTTTGATGGGGATCTTTTTTTTTTCTTTTAGAGTAGAAGTGGACAGGACTTTTCAATACTGTCCATGATAAGACAAATGTAAGAAAGTCTGAGTTGGGACCTGGGATGTCACTAGTATGACACAAAAACTAGCAGCATGGTCCATTGTGACCAGGCATTTCTTAGTTTGGAAAAACCCTCCAAGAGACAGGAAAGAGTGGAGACTGTTCTTAGTCTCATAGGGAGAAAATTTTTAACTTTCTGAAAGAATAAACCAACCAAAGTATCTACAGCTCACGCTCAGTTCTCTGAGAAGACTGAAAGAAAAGACAGTGGGAACTTGAAATCCTTCTGGAGGGGGTAACCAAGAGGAATTTTCATCTGCTGCTGTTGTGAACCCAATTAGATATATTTTGAGGAAAGGGTGTATGTATATTAGATTTTAATTAGGTAGTGTTAATTATAATCTATGAGATGTGCTTACTGCTTATCAGATAATTATGAGAAAGCCAATTTGGCTGCTGGCTTGTGACTAATTAAGTGGAATTAGTAATGATAATTATAGATTTCATTTTGGTTTGCCTTATTGGAAAAGGGGCAAATCTCCTCAGCTGGGGTGGCTCAAGGTAAAGGGGCAGAATCCAAATTTCACCTGGAGAGTACCATGGGTTTTGAAAAGTTAGAACAGCAGGAGGATGGAGGTGCAGTAGCCTCCTGCCTGCCTCTCCCCACATCCACAATCTTCCTGGGCTAGTTCTTCTCCTAGCTTCTCCCTTTTCCTAGCTTCTCCCCCCAGAGTCTCATCTTTCTTCCTTTCCAGGGTCTGTTTTAGTGAGGAAAAAGTTTGATTCTGCATGAGAGACCTTAATGACCTGATCAAGGGACTACAAGGCCTGAATTTGGGAGAACACAGTACATCTGTGCTCTCAGTGCAAAAGTTACGCCATGATCTGTAGGGTCATGTAGAAGAGCAGGCCAGAGCATCCTCCAAATCCCAAGCCCAAATGCGCCACCTGTACTGCTTGAGAAAACTGTGTATATGGTATGCTTATTGACTTCTTTCAAGTCATCTCTCTTTTGGAAGGTATGTAAGACAAATCACAGACCTATAATTGGAGCACAAGATCTACTTCCTTCAAAAAACCATTGAGACCAACCTAAACTATAGACAAACTAAAAAAACACTTTCTGCTTCATGTTCTCATGTGATACACTATTTTGACACTTCAATTACATGTTTCCTCATTTAACATTTGCTTCTGCTGGTCTTTAATATTAGAATTTGAATTCCTCGGTAACTGATGCTAATCATTTTTTTACTCTGAATGCCTGCTATCTAATAAATTTGCCCTGGGGCTGTGGCATCCAAGGCACTAGAGTTAAGTGAAAGAAAAGTAACATCATTCTAAATGGATCCCGGGCCATCACTTTGTAGCATTTTTATCCTGGGAAAATCATTTAATCTACCTGAGCCTCAGGTTGTTGTTTTTTTCTTTTCTTTTCTTTCTTTTTTTTTTTTTTTTTTT
>NW_007252432.1:165448-197043 GCF_000164805.1 Carlito syrichta | reverse complement strand
TTTTTTTTTTGGGGGGGGCGGTTTCCTTTAAAAAACCCCTATATAATAGAGATAATAACAGCACTCACTTTAAAAGGTGCATAAAATAACTTACTTAGAGCTTAGCAGAGTTTCTGACCCATAGCAAGTTCTCCGCAAATCAATCTCTCTCCATTGGCACCTGCACTACCTGCATCTGACCAACTGGGAGGGAAGTGTGACAGATGCAGATACCTGAGCCCATCTCAGGCCCATAGAAGCAGACACTTGAACCAGGGCCCAGGGGTCTGAATTTTCCACAAGCATTCTTCAGGGCATTCTTGTGCACATTCAGGGCCAAATTCAGGGCCATTGCAAATAACATCATTTTGATTGAGAGTACCGGTGCTGATCAACATACCACATATATCAAACATCAGGAAAGTTCTTGAGGTGGGCTTGTCCCTACTTCAGCCTGAGTCATGACCAGTGCAAGTTAAATGAAGGGTTAGGACAGATAAACTGACCACCTGTAAATCCCATTGCCTGTGTGTTATTACTGTTGGGAATACAGCCCCAGCCAAGAGCCTTCATGGTAGACTTTGCTGTGTACAGAGATGCCCTGGACACAGTCCCTGAAAGGCTTCGCATGAAACTCAGAGGTAAGAAAGGTAGCACACTAAAAGTAGTGTACAGTGACTCAGATGAAGTGGCCTACACTCAACACATCACTGCTCAAGCTGGTGAGTGGGGTCTTTGTCCATTTAACCCCACCCAATTTATCTACTCTAGGAGAAATTATATACTCCATACCACAGTGGACCACACACACCCATCGAATGAATGTCACCATGGCTGATTTATATTTTTTTTTACTTCACCTCCATCATGTACATCACTGCACAAAGCTATTACCTGTCTTTTCATCTTCATGGCTATGACCTGGCCTGGTCTTCGAAGTACCACTTTCTTTCTGAGCAGCACCCAAGGAGCCAACCCAGTGTGACTGTCACATCAAAATCCAAGAAAAGAAGAAAAGTTTCAAAAGAGAGTTCTACTTAACCAATTTTTGCACACTTATTCTGTGGACCCCTACCCAAAACACACAGTGCTCTGGTTTCCTCACCATTTTATTTTTCTGGGCCCATCCAAGTACATCCTACCCTTCCCTTCCTCCACAAATCACTTGGTCTTTGTCCTGATCATCCACATCTATAGCTGGCCGAAGCCTGCTTGGTCATTACTCTGAGCCAGGCACTGGCAGTCTCTTATCCTAGGTTGGCTGTGATGATCATTGTCTCCATTTGACAGATGAGGAAACTGAGGTCCAGATGGTCACCTACCTTGTCCTTGTTCACGTAGCCTGAAGAGATAGAACCAGGCTTTGACCTCACCCTTCATCTCTGCATTCCACTGTGTTCTACTTTTTCTGAGCTCAGCAAGTGATATCCCTTCACATTCCCTTGGGCTTGGTCTTATCTTACCTGACTGGTGTTGTGGATAAGGTTCTTTCGGCAGTCTGTTGCCTCCTTATTGCCTAGTCTTACCAGCTTCCATGTGACTTAGGAGGACCCAGTGTCCCCAGGTTTGTAAGCTGCTGTCTCCCTGAGACTTGAATTATGCCCTCAGATTGCATCTCTTTGTCTTTTTTTCTGACAATAAAATCCTAATAATTCTCTAAAAGATCTAAATTAAACCTCATGTCATCCATGAAGCTTTTGCTGACCACTTTTCCATGAAAGTCTCCTTCCTCTGAAAACTTTCTTATCTGCTCCAGTTCCATCCATATCTGACTTTCCTAAGTTGACTGCAAACTGCTTACAGAGGATCAAGCTATATTTGTCTTTTTAAGCTCAGTGGTTTCTATGATAGGGCTTTACCTATAGTTGGCACAATATGAAGGAGACCACTGAACAATTTGGACCTAAATTACCTGCTTTATTTATGAATAAAGTCTTACCATCATGTCTAGCTGGAATTATTTTTCACTTACTCATGTGCCATGGCACTAAGAATGCAAAGGCTTATGCTCACTGAGGGGGAGTCCGGGCACATGGGCATTCCAGCCAGGCCTGTGCTCACATAAGTGATAAGAAGAATTAAGGTTGTTACTTAGATAAATAGCTTACCAGTGCTAAATAACTTTATTGAGATTACTCATATATGAATGCAAAGCGGTAGTACAAATTTGAGACCAGGTGCTCATGATCAGCTAATTTCATCAAGATATATATATGAAAGTGCACAGCTTCTATATATGAAAGTGCCCAAAGCTGCCTCTGACACAAAATAATTTATCATCAAATACAACACTAAGGTCAGGCATGGTGGCTCACAACTTAGAACTTAGGGAGGCCGAGGCAGGAGGATTACTTGAACCCAGACAGCCTAGGCAACATAGCAAGACCTCATTTCCACAAAAAAACTTAAAAATTCACTAGGTGTGGTGGCACACATCTGTAGACCCAGCTACTCAGGAGTCTGAGTGAAAGGATCACCTGAGCCCTGAATGTTGAGGCTGCAGTGAGCTATTATCATGCTACTGCACTCCAGTCTGGGCAACAGAGACCTAGAAGCAAAAAAATAAAAATAAAAAAGAGAGAGCTTAATGGACCCTTAAGGAATAGGAACCCAATCACTTTATTTTACAAGAGAGAACAGTGAAGCCCAGAGAATGAAAGTTACTGACGAATGATCACACAGCTCTCCAGGGGCAGTATGAGAACTCAAGTCTCTTCCATTGTACCATGATCCTTCTCCCAGAATTAAAAAACTAATGTAACTGTAGTACAATTTCAGTCAGTGAAGAGGAAAAGTATTCAAGCCATCCATGGGAGTTATTTTGTAGCAGAATTCCACAAAAGATCATGTTTGGTAAGTCACTGCCAAAGTCCATTGTTTATATAATAGTTTCACTACTGTATGAAAAATAAACTATGACTACAGTAAGATATTATCAAAGGTCTGCCTGAGTTGCACCTCGAGAAATAGTTGATATTTCAATAGGCCAAGATGAGACACAGGAAAAAAAGGAAAGGTCACATAAAATAATGTTCAGGACAGTGATCATAACCTTTCAAAAAAATTTTAAAAATGCAAGGTATTGGCTATTCAAGGGGATGAAGGATCACAAAGAAAGGGATGGGACACTGAGGGCCTTCTGCTCAGGAGTAGTAAGTAAACTGGCCTGACTGTAAGGTCGGCTTTCTAGGAGATGAGGGAGGGAGGTAGAAGTTAGAACTCAATGGTCTTGAGTGTCCAGCCAAGGAGTGGAATAGTCTGTATGGTAGTCTCCATAGAATAGAGACTTTGGTGCTCAGAGGTACCAAGATCAGTGTGCAACAGATAACTCTATCATTAAAGAGTACAGATGAGGGAGTGGAGGCAGGGAGGTCAGATTAAGCACAGTGACTGAAAAACTGCAGGGAATTGTGCAGTTGAGTTGTTCGCTCTCCACCATTGATCAACTCTATATCATTCATGGGAAGAGGAGTCACAGGTACTTGGGATGATGATGCTAACAGCGGTGTCAGGGATATCAGAGGAAGACATTTGAGAGAAAATATGAATTTGAATCCAGATGTCCCAAATCTGAGGTGGCAGATAACACGCAACTAAGGGTGACCAGCAAGGTGTTCCTTGTTAGAATATCAAGCTCACTTGCATTTCTAACTTCCTCTCCTAAAATCAACCCTGGGAAAACCGTAGAACACTGAGGAAAGCATAGGTTTTACAAACTTCTGTGAGATGCCCCTGAAAGGTCTGGACACTGCCTTGCACTTGAGTGGTCCTCATTCAGGGATCAGTATGGGAGGCAGTGGCCACAGCCTGGCAGGGAGAGTAGTTAGGGATGGCAAAAAGAGGTGAGTAGGAGAAAGGCTGTCAAGTTCTACTTCCTCTGTCCCACATTGCCTTTGGACAAAATATGCCTGTCACCACTGAAATCGGATGTCAGAGCATTAAGAAACAATAAAGATGGTAGCACAAATGAGTGGGCTGAGGAAAAACAGTGTTATGGAAACTAGCTTATTATATGGAGAAAAATAAAGCTTATTATTTATTTAATTCAACATTCAAAGATAGACACTAGATAAAGACTGAAATGAGAAAGGTAAAATTGAGCATTTAACAGCAAAAAATATAGGAAAATATCTTCGTCGGCAGTCACTAGAGGAGGAAAGGGCATTGCTAGAGGAGGAAAGGAGGGAGGGAGGGAAGAGGATGGGGGACATGTGACAACACAAAGGATGCCTGGTCTATTACCTGGGGTAGTGAGGGCCACCTAGAAGCTCAAACTTCACCTGCATGCAACCTAAATATGTAGTAAATCCTCACTTGTACCCCACAACTCTATAATTAATTAATTAATTAAATAAAAGTAGATACTGAACCCCCCAAAAGAAAACATCTTTGTAATCTAGGAATAGAGAATGGTAACTTAAATAAAAACTCAAGTGTTACACAAAAATTTATAAATGTGATCACATCAAAATTAAAAATTTATTTCAACAGAAACATGGTGGATAGACTTAACAGACAATGATAGATTAGCAAAATATATTTTTGGTGTCTAAAAACTGACAAGACTCATATTCAGAATATACAAGGAATGTATATAAAGGTAAAGGTAACAACCTCAATAAAAATATATGAGCAAAGAATCTGAATGAAGAGTTTGAAGAGGAGAAACAACAAATGGTTTACAAGTATATAAAGAAATAAATTAATTAGAAAAAATATAAAGTTAAACAATATATACCTGATACACCAGCAAAATTTAGAAAACTGGATAAAACCAACTTTAAATATTTAAGAAAGCAGAAAGAAGGACATTCCATGATACTGCAGGTGGGAATGCAGACTGGAGTTAACAGATAGGTAGGAAGGTAGAGAGAAAGAGATATTACAAGAGCCTAAAAAACACATTAAATGCATGTGAATGGTTCTTTACAGGGGATGGCAGTGGAAAATGATGATAACAATAAATACCTGCATAAATAAAACAAGAAAAAGGATTTACTTGCATGGTCCAATGATGATAATGTATCATGAATGAGACATTTAGTATTCTACACCTAAGATTCTAAACTTAAGAAAAAAAATCCAACCAGCAGTTGAAAATATGGGTTGGTAACTCAGAGAACTGAGATAAAAGGAGAGGATTAGCAAATGCACACCTAGAAGTGATAGCCAAATCTGTAGGGAGGCAGTCAATGTGTTGCCAAAGAATGAAGCCAAAAAAGAAAAGCAAGGGGGACTGAGGATACAGAGGAGTTGTTAAACAAAAATAATAAATAAATAAATTTAAACTTTTAAAATTCTAAAATCTACTTGATCATGGTGCAAAAAAAATTTTTTTACTATGAAAATGCATTTAATAAGGCTACAACCACCTTGATACAAAAACTAGCTTTAAAAAATTTAGACCATTTTTACTAACCTATATTATGTGAAACAATAATAAAATAAAATTCAGCAACATATTAATATTAACCATGTCTAAGTAGAGTTCATGTCAGGGATACTAGAAGCTTTAAACTATAAAAAGATATCAATGATAAGTCATTACATTAAAATATAAAGAGAAAATATCATGTAATAATATTGTTAGATATCAGACAACTCATTAAAATTAACAACCATTCATAATGAACAACAACAACAAAAAGAATAAAAACTTCAGGCAAAGTGGGAAAAAAGGAAATTTCCTAAAGCTCATAAAATTTTACAGCAAAAATAAACAGCAAGGCTCATATTAAATTTTAAACCACAGAAAGCAATTCCTAATCATAGGAGTAAGAAAAGATCATCCAATGCTGTTCTAAAGTTTTAAATAAACATTGAAAGAAGAAAAATAGGTAAATCTATTATTATCTAAAAACAATGTAATTGCCATCCTAAAAATGCAAACATCTCATCTAAAAATTAAAATTTGATAAGAGTAGAATGAAGTGACTGGATATAAAAGAAATATATAAAAATTAATAGCTTTCCTTTAGACCAGAAATAAGCAGTTATAAAGTACAGTCATAAGGACAACCCATGCAAGACATCAAAAACTGTAGCAATTCTAGGAATTAATTTAATAACAAATGCACACACCTATATAAATAAAGCTACAAAAAATTACAGGAGAATTTTTTTAATGTCCCAAGTGAACAGGGAAGTTGCCTATGATGAATTAACTCTTGCTGCTTCCATCAAAAGATACTCCCTGCTCTGGTGATCTGGAGTCCACCTCTTCTCATCTTATTGGAGACTTCAGTAGTTTTCTTTTCTGTCTCATCAAGTTGTTCCCTGTCCCATATTAGTCCTTTCATTGTCCTCATGCTATAACACCACCCTTGGTATTTATTATTATAGAGACAAGGTCTCACTCTGTCATCCAGACTAGGGTGTAGTGACACGATCATAGTTCACTGTAGCCTTGAACCCCTGAGCTCAAGTGATCCTACAGCCTTGGCTTTCAAAGTTGCCAGGACTACAGCCATGTGCCACTATGCCCAGCTGTTTGTTTTTGCTTTTGTTTGTATCAGTGGGGTCTCACACCCATAGTATTAAGCAAACTAAGATAAGACCTCCATTACCATGCCAAAGCTTGCGGTAAAACATCTCCAAAGAGTCCCTAGAGGTGGTTCATTTGATCTGCTTTATTCAAGGATCTTATATATGCAAATCTACCTACTTGCTAAAAATTATTTGTAACTCCCAAATCAATACCTAGAGATTTCCCAGTCATTTGTTGACATGTGCAAAGCAGCAAAAAATCTGAATGGCCTGGCATGCATGTTTCCAACTGAGGTTGAACAAGGTGATCCTCTGCCTTCTTGTTTAGCTCTCATACTACAAACAAGTAGTGATGTGATCACAGCTCACTGCAGCCTTGAACTTTTCACAGTCTATTTAGTATTATGTTCCCCCCATTTTTATACTTTTTGTTAATGATTTTACTGTTTAAAATAACTTCCATGTGTAGTGCAGTGAAGTGCTGTCTAATGCTTCTAAGCACAAAAAGGCTGCCATGTGCTTTATGGAGAAAATATGTACATTTGAGGAACTTTGTTTAGGCATGAGTTATAGTGCTGTTAGGTATGAGTTCAATGTTAATGAATCAACAATATATGTTAAGTAAGGTGTCTTAATACAGAAACACATAGACAATAAATAATCAGAAACTTGCAGGAACCCAACCTTGTATTTCCTCTAGGAGCAACAGTTCCATATTCACTAACATAATGTTTGTGGTAATATTATAGAACATTACTACAAATGACAAAAAAAGATTCTATTTCTATTTCTTCATGTCTCATTCTTTCCTCAACTCCAGTCAAGCTTCCAAACTCATCATTTCCTTGTAATTACTCTGGTTAAGGTCACCAATAACTTACACCAGTTCCAAGGGTCTGCTCTGTCCTCATCATTCTTGACTATTAAAACCACTCTACACAAAGCCATCCCTTTTTTAAAAAACTTCAGTTTTTTGTTTGTTTGTTTTTGTCTTTCTCAGAACTACACTATCAGGTTTTCTTCCTGTTTCAATGGTTGCTCCTTCACAGTTTTCTTTACCAAACCTTCCTGTCCTCAATCTCTATGTGGCAGTTCCTCAGACCTCTTTTAATAGTCTCTTCCCTGAGAATCTTGGCTTTAACACACGTCAACAGGCTAATGGTTATCAAATATCTATCACTAGCAGAACTCTCCCCTGAACTCAGAACTCATATTGCCAACTTATTTTCTGTTTGTTTTTGTTTTGTTTGTTTTACCTCTACTTGTATAGTATTTTAGAGTATACACAGACTATGCAAAGGATTCCAGATGTACCCACATGCTCAGCCATGGTCCCATTCAGTTTCTTAAACCAGAAATCTTTGGAGGCAATCCTTATTCTTTGTTCTCTCTCTCTCTCTCTCTCTCTCTCTCTCTCTCTCTCTCTCTCTCTCTCTCTCTCTCTCTCCTTCCACACAACCAAAGCAGCAGAAAACCCTCTGTTTCTACTTTTTTTAAAAAATGCCAGATCCATTAGCATCTCTCACCTCCACCTTTACTGCCATAGTCCAGCTCCATCATCTTTCATCCTAATTATGTCAACAATTTTCTAAATAGCTTTCTACCTCTTCTTTCCTCTCTCAATACATGTAAAACCTATTCTTGTCAGAAACTAGAATGAGCTGGTAAATTGTGAATCAGATCATTCTCTTTTACTCAAAATAGGAACCCTCCAAAGGCTTCCCATTAGAATAATGTCCAAATATTTTACCATGGACTGTAAGGCTTTACATGATCTAGGTTTTTCTGTATCTCTGACCATGGAGAAAATTCTCCATCTTACAGTGTGCTCCCCACTGATATATTTTTTTAATATCTCAAAACTCACAAGATAATTCTCAAATTTTGCACTAGCTATTCCCTCTGTCCAGAATGCTTTACTCCCAGGTTTTTCCTTAGCTGACTCTTATGATCAGGTATTGGATAAAACGTCTCTCTTTCAGAGAGGAGTCCCTGAATTTACAATCTGAAATAGACTTCCTCTCAGCTATGTTCTATTTGATCAGTCTGTTGTTTTTCTCTTCATAGTACTTATGCCATCTGAATTGGTTTTTATTTTTGTTCATCTGCTTATTATCAGTCCTCCCCATGCTGCCCTCCAGAATGTGAGCTTTATGAGAACAGATACTTCAGCAATCTTATCTCAGAGCCAAGGATAGTTTCTAGCAATGGGTCTTAAATAACTATTTATTGACTGAATGTCTGATCTTATTGGAAAGTCTCAGTATTGTAGAGATGCTAATTGTTGTGTGTATGTGTGTATGTTGGGGGTGTGTGTAAATTTAAAGTAATCCTAATCAGAATCTCAGTGAGGTTGGTGCTTGACTAATCAATAAGCGGTCAGCCTGAGGACCATTTATGAAACTGGTCAAGCTATGGTCATTGTAAGTAGCATGACACCATCACAGGGATAGGCAAATGGATTAACAGAGTCAAGGTGAAATTCTAGAAACAGACTCACGTATATGTAGGAACTTAACAGATAGCAAAAATAATATTTCATATTAGTGGACATTTAGGTACCTCATACCACATATGCTGGTAGCTTAAAATCAGCCATGGTTGAAGAATTTATACCCTAAGATCAGTAAAAGCGATACATCAGGGCTTGTTTTGTGTTTTTCTCCTTCAGAAAGCTTGTTGTTACCAGAACTCTACTGTGCCAAGGGTCCATGCAAGACAAGCGTTCTGAAGGTGAGAGTAAAAACAAAGTGATATGAGGTTATAACTCTCAGCAGGCACTCACCGTTCTAAGATTTCCATCCTGACCCACATATTAGAGATGAAAAATTCCCAAATGACCTGCTTTTTTTGTAGTTCAGTAGTTAACTCATCTTATAAGTCCTTTGTGTTTTATATACTGATATACTTGAACATTGTATATTCTTAATTTTTCATCTTTTGAATCTCATACTCTATAAGAAATAAATTTATTCAGGAATCAGTAAAATGGGGTGAAGGCATAGGATGGCATACAGGGTCAGTGAAATAAAATGAGAGTCAGGAGACAGCTGCTGAAGCCAACCAGAGACAGAATTACAAGAAAAAGCGGAGATGAACCGGGCTTGGTGGCTCAGCCTGTAAACCCACGCCTTTGGGGGGCTGAGGTGAGTGGATTGACTGAGCCCACGGGTTCGAGACCCGCCTGGGCAGCGAGACTTCATCTCTACAATAAATCAAAAAATCAGCCAGGCATGGTAGCGTGTGCCTGTAATTCCGGCTACTTAGAAGACTGAGGCAAAAGGATCGCCGGAGCCCAGCAGGTCGAGGCTGCGGTGGCCGGGAGCGGCCACTGCACTCCAGTCTGGGCGACAGAGTGAGACTCCAACTCAAAAAAACAAAAAACAAAAACAAAAAGCGGAGATGCCTCAGATGTGCTGCCTCTTCTCAACACAGAAGCCTGGGTCAGCCTGGGAAATAGAAGTCAGACTGTGTCATTCCTCTATGGAAAGTATTCCAATGGCCTCCCCTCTCAATCAGAATAAAAACCACCATCTGGGCAGTCTTTCTTGCTTGCTTCTTTTGGACATTCAGGCCTCCTTCCAATATACCAGACATGCTCCTCCATTAGTCGACAGGCTGCATCCCAGCTCTTTGTGGCTTGCAGTCTCATCCCATTTAAATATTTGTTAAAATATCACCTTCCTTTGCCCTTGACCCCTGTCAACTTCATGTTGTTCCCTAGCTCTTAGGCCCTTAGACCATACCATTGAATTTATTTATTTTTATGTCTATCTTTTCCCACTAGACTGGTAGCTCTATGGAGGTAGTTTTTCCATTTGTTTGGCATGCTGTTGTATCCCCAGAGCCTAGAACAATGTGTGGCAGAGAGAAGGCAGGTATTCAGTAAACATTCATTGAATGAACAGATGAAGAGTTGGCAGGAATTTCATTAAAGACCATTGAACTTGGTAAGGTGTGGGCAGTGACGAAAAATGTTCAGGATGGCAACTACAGGCAGGTAAAGAAGTAGTGAGTAGGTAGAAGTCAGTCCAGTCCCTCTGCTCTTTTGCTAGGCTTGTCCATTGATCACATTGTCTGTGTAGAACTTTCCTAGTCCCTTTACACCTGACTCTCAGCATCACTCGGCCTTGAAAAGTGTCTCTTTCCACTCATTTTTGGAAGGCATCACAACACCCTAAGTGAAGAGAGAAAAACACCTCGTTTGATCAATTTCACTGTAACAGGCCTCTTGGGAAGAGAACAGGCTGGGGAAATACTATTTGGTTATAGTGTAGGTTCTGCTTCTAAAGAAACTCCTTCATCATGTCTTTAGATCCTTGTCCAAAGAACCTCTATCTTCTGTTTTCTTAAACATTAGCAAGGACTGGGGGAGAGGGCACATAGGCAAGAAGTAGCTATATGAGGCATCCCAGAAAATAATAGAGAAGCAGAAGGTGACAGAGACAGGCTGTAGCAGCACAATGAGTTTCAAAATATCCTCATGGATCCCCTCCTGCAGACCAGAACCTCTGTTCTGGCCACAGTGTCTTGAAGAGGGAGTTGTCTCCCGCACATCAAGAAAGGTAAGCATTGAGTGTTTACAATTCAGTGAGCAGAACAGATATGCCAGAGGAAACATCGGGCCAGAAAAAGGAAAAGAAGGATCAGGAACCCAAATCAGGGAAAGTCTAGAAACAGAACTCTTTTATTTCTCACTCAGGACATCCTGGGCTCTCACAGTGAGATTTAAAGCCCAAAATAGCTTGGGGTAGGCAGGACAGGTGAGGCAAGTACACATGAATCAATGCACTAGAACCGCCCACAGGACCTAACCCACAGAAAGAACACTTGGGAAGCCCATGTCATGACTGGATACATCAGCTTTCAGAGCAGGCATATCTCACCAGTTTCTGTCCTGCTCTAAGGAAAAACCTAGCCTGGTCAAATGTGTAGACTGAGCAGACACGAAGGAAAGAGAGGGAGTGGGAGCCTCAGAGAGCTACAGCAGAGCCGGGAGTCAGCTGGGGCCCAGCCAGGCACAGCTGGGTCTGCCTCCCCACTGAATTGGTTTCTGGTCCTCTGGGAGAGGATCCATTTCACAAATGTGTGTTGAGTACTCAAGGCCTACCTCGTATGGGTGCTTTTTGCCTCTTTTTTCTTTTAGTACTTAGTCCCCTGGGAGATAAACTCTCATTCCAAATCAGCTTTCCACCCATTTTTACCCTTGATAACAGCCAGTAAAGGGAGGAACAACCTGAATACTGTGAGGATTTGAGGCTAAAATCACTGGTATAAAGCTGCTTAGATGTTCCTGTTGTTGTTTTAATGGCAAACGAAGACATGGCCATATGAGCTGAGAGATAAGTTATTAGAGACTGAAACATGTACCAGGGTTGCAGAAGAATTTAGTTGGAGACAATGATGCCCAACTACAAAGGAGAAAATAAAAAATAATCTTGATGTTAATATCAGAGAGAGAGAGATAAGAGCTAAGCAGGCAATTACTGCCAAAAAAGTACAAATTCAGTGCCCACTAAAAGTTTTGAATTAATATTAAATGGAAAATGTATAAGCACTTGTGGCTAATGGAAACTTGAGGGAAAATGTCCTAACTGTGAGGTCTATTACATGGCAGAATAGTCTATTAGACGCAGAACAGTCTCCTTGGGGATATGGCGACATTGTCCCTATGGGAGTCATTTAAAACAGGATTGGAAAAGTACACTGGAGAATAAGCTGTAAGAAGTATCAGGCACCACCACAGGGCAAGCAGAAGGGCTCAGTTAGGCCCTGTTCCCTTTGGGGCCCAACATTTGCCCTTCAGAACGAGGGTTTTCCTCCCCTAAAAATCCTCCAAAGTGCCACCTGAGATCAGTGATGACAAGTGTGACACTGAGGTGCTCACAGTCTTGCCACCCAGAGGGCAACCTCCTACCTGGCTGGAAGCCTGTGGTCGGTACTTTTCTGAGAGGAGATGATAAGAGCTCAGGCCTGCCTGAGTAGGCACACAGGCGCCACCCAGAACCCATTGGAGAGGTCCCACGGAGGGCTCTTGCTGCCATTATTACACAAGTGACATATAATTGTGGAAATAAATAGAAAGCATGGATAAATAAAACAAGGCACCAAAATAAAATCACCCTGAATCTCATTCGGTCATGTGGGTAATCAGCCTGAGCCTGTATACACATGAATAATACTTCTTTTGTACAAAAACAAGTTTAAGTACATATAGTATTTTATAACCTATAAACATATTTCCAATCAATAAAACACTTCTGTAACATCGTTTCTTAATAATGATTATTAGATTGGATAGTTGTAGTATAATCTGTTTAACAAATTCCTTATTGTTATATATTTCTTTGTCCCCATTTGGGAAAACAAAACAAAACAACAATAACAAAAATCTCCATGGTGGACAATTTTGCGGTCATCCTCAACTACTTCATAGATAAAATCATAAAATTTGAGTTGATGTATCCAAGGGTATGCATAGCATTTTAAAAATTTTGATTCTACTTACCAAAATGTTTTTTGGATAGGTGATAGCTTCCACCAGCAGAATATGAGAGTGAATTTTGGTTACTGTTGCTCTTGTCGGCAGGGGGTACTCGCATGCCTCTGGCTTTGAGTAATACCTTAAGGACACATGGCCAACTCAGTCCAGTTAGCGTTGAGACAGAAAGGAAGAGGAAGGCCCCTTTAAATAGGCAGCTTGAACTATTTCCCCAAAGAGAAGGAACTAGGCAAAAGCCTGCAAAGTGTCTTAGAAGGAAGAGGCTATCTGCTTGAAACAGCCAAGACCTTTAGCTCAAATCCATTAATCCTCTTTATTAAACCTGGGTCACCTCTGAGTCTTGGCAAATTAACCAGCATCTCCCCACTGCAAGTGCATCAAGAGGCAGCACACTGCACACTGCCTGTAATTTTCATGGACCAGGGCACAGGGGTCACAGGGCTTCCCAGGCTCCGTCCTCTGCTTTTGTCAATTTAAAAGGGAACATCAGTCGCACTTGTATAAATTATGGGCCAGGCTGTGTAGGAGCTGGGGATCGAGGCAGCATCTCTGCACCCTAGGAGAGGTGAGGAGGGAATGCAAGGCAGGCAGCAGGCTTCCTTTTATTCCCAACACCTCTGAGTATGTGCAGGAGTTTGCAAGAGGTCCAGCTCAGAGTCCAGGATAAGTGTTTCTCCTTGGAGCACCTCTCTTGCATTCTCTGTTTTACCCCCTCTCAAAGCCTGCAAAGAAGAGTTGGACTTCTCCCTTTGCTGAGTGAAAACATGAAGTGGAGACAATGCGGGAGCCAAATATGAAAGGCCAGAGGCAGAAGGAGATAGAGAGACTGAGGCAGTGAAAAGCACAGAGATACAAAGAAGAATCAGAGAAAGAGAGGATTCACCCCAGAGTGGATCAAACTAGGAATGGCACAAAACCACACACGTCCCCTTCTCAGCAGCCTTCCTTGCACCATCTGGGCCTCCCTGGGCCTAAGACAACTTTACTTTGAAGTTTTAATGGTCCCTTCTCTCCATGCATTTACACAAATCTGGCTAAAGTTTAACAGTTATTCAAAGAGTAGGTTAAGTGAAGTCTCAGATGCAAGATAGACGCATAACCATAGACTCAAGTCTTATTAGAATCAGAGTCCTATAGAGCCATGCCTCTAGTTCTACTTGATAAGAAGAATATAAAAACTAGTGAGGGTCCAAAGGAGTAATGCAAAAAGGATTTAATTGTTAGAAATTAATTATATAAAACAAGGCAGGACAGACAGTTGTAAGAATAGCTACCATGGATGGGGACATGACGGGAATAATGGGTTTAAGTTTCACAGGAACTCTAGGTGATACGTAGCAACATTATTGCCATTTTACAAGTAAGTAAAATAAGGCACAATGAGGTTCTGTTTCATGTTCAAGTCCACAAATCCCAAGTCAGAAAGCAACAGGCCAGAGTTTGATCTTGACATGTAACCAGCATATTATAGCACTGCAGTCGCAAAGGATGATGGCAAAATGCTCCATCTCCACTGAGGACAAACTGATCAGCCCTCCAGCTCCCTCCAGACATCAATCTTTTTGCTGACCTGGAACCAGCCTTTATGGAAAGTGCAGAGTGAGGAGAAGAGACCCAGGCACCACAGATACCAAGGAGAGGGGCAGGCAGAGGCAGGCTGTAGGAATGGTTCATGGAAACAAGTTTCCTTCTGTGATATCTCTATTTGCATTCCCAATGTGGAAAAAAAAAGAATTGCTATCTTTAATACTTTCTTCTGCTATCCAAATATTGTTAACATGTGTTACATCTCCAATCAGAAAAAGATAGGTCAATTTCTGCATATTTTAATGATTCCCCTACCTCCCCCCACCCAATTCAGAGGGGAGGGGAAGGAAGGGAACATTAACCCCTTTGACCACCATGGCCCTTTGTTTTGACCTTTCCTCATCGCAAAGAAGACCATACTCTGAGATTCAGAGGTTCTTTGTGAATCACACGCATAGTTCATCCCTGTCCTCGAGGCAGACTTACTGATGGATTTGGATGACAATAAATAGCTCGCAGCCTGGAAGAAGAGCCACACACCTGCTGCCTGGAGTTAGAAAGGTTTTGTTTGTTTGTTTTTTTAAATAATAATTGGAAAAACTTCCAGGAGATCAAAATAAATGATCAATAACACAAGCAGAAAATAATAATTTTTTTAAATCAAAGGATTAATGTCATTCCTAAGGTCAAAGGAGAACTAGCAAAAAAAAAAAAGAAAGCATTGTTTCCTCTCTTCTCAGCACTAGCACACAGCTTCTGTGAGCAGGAACTTGGAGCGGGACCTGCCACTAAGGACAAACTGAACAGCCCTCCAGCTCCTGAGACCCAGGCCAATGGGACCATTTGTGCTAGCCTGCCATGAATTGTGGATGGATTAGTTACTGTCACCAAGAGAATCCTAGCTTCTGTCAGCTTCTCTCCCAGCCATTATGCTATTAAAAACAGGGGGTGTTTTGCATATTTAATCACTCCAATGTCATTTCTCTGACATAATGCTTTTTCCTGGCACTGCGTGTTTTTCCTGGGTCTCCAGTGTCATGCCCTGGGCTGAGGGGAGGGCCAGGCAGGAAGCCTCATTCCCTACCCACCACCTCCCCTGCAGGGTTCCCATTAAGGAACAGGAAACAAAGCGAGGTGCCCACCAGCCAGCTCTGAAGGCAGGCTCCTGCTCGGAGGCTGCTGGCCACCTGGAGGAGGAAAATTACCCGGCTCAAGTCCTCCTCCTGCATCTAGCCAATCTCGACTCCCTTAATTCAATTCAGCTCTTCCTGACCCCAGCAGGCTGGAGTTCCAGAGTTACTTTCAACGGATAGCACCAATTACTGAGGTGTGAAAATAGAAACCTTCGAATTTTGAGAACAAATCCAGAGATGAGGACTTAACTGAACTGAGACAGAAGGCAGGAAAGAAGAGAGGGGGGGTATGAGCAGGGGGAGACGAGGACTCTCTGCAATTAGGAGGCCTGCAAAGGATGAGTGCACAGCAAAGGCACCCAGAATGGACAGATGGGGCCCCGATGCTGACCCAGGCACACAAGGGGGCATAGGCCAGCAGCACTTGGAGCTGAACAGTCCTAGTGGAAAAGAAAAGCAAAAACCTGCAGGGGCCCCAGCACCAAGGTCTGTCAGCTATTGGGCTGAGACAGAAAGTGCTGGGCAGTCCCAATCTCTCCACTGTGCAGTGTGGGACAGAGCACTTTGTAATGAGCTTCTTGCCCACAAAAAAGGGATCTAGCCAAAAACAGAACATGAAGACAGACAAGCACCAGATTCACCAGTTCAGCATCTATAGGCTTTCTCTTAAGATAATGCAAAAAGGCGTGCTCCCTCAGGAAGGACTTTCAACCCCATTGAGGGTTGTTTAGGTGAGCCCTACCACTGTGCATTGTGGCTTATGAAATCCAAACACACATAGTGACCTAGTCACACTGACAAAATTAATTAATTTAGTCCTGGTTTATGCTTTTATGATCAAAGTCAATTAATTATATGTCCATTTTATATAGGTCTACCATCCCTTACAAAACTTAAATGAATTAAATACTAAATTAATGTTTGAAATAGTGTTTTAAGTAAGATATTCTGACTTCCTGAAAGCTGGTCTTGTTCTATTAATACACAAAAAAGAAACATTTTCATGGGATTAACCCTGGGATTATAAATCAAATGGAGCTATGTTTCTCCCTACCCCAATTGCCTTGATAAGGCAGTCACTCCATACTCTTCGCCCCCAGGTTACTTCTAGGGGAACTTGCTTCACAGGGAGCAGGAGCTTCAAACCACCTGAGCTAGGTAGAGACCAAGATCCTCCCAAAGTGTGTGGACTATCTTCAACATGAATCACATAAATCCTTTGCCAGGCACTCAAAGCAACCTTGAAATAGGCTCTCCCTGCTCACTAGCCTGGGTTCTTTATGTCTGCCCCTCACTCCCCTCCATTCCATCCAGTATCCTCTCTGCCCACCAACACACTGTGCTCATTCCTGCCTTTCCTTCTTGTAATACTCCTCCTTCCTTTCACCCACCCAGCCATTCCTCTCACCCCTCTCCTTTGGTGATTCATCTCTCTTAAGCTCCTCTGTTGCCCAAAGTGTACCTCTGACCACAGAGGACAAGTTTGCTTTTGGCAGAAATGTGGCATAAAAAAAACAGCAGGCAGATACTTTGTCCTCTTGGGATATGGGTCCCAACTCAGCAGCTGACTAGAGAGCACCCCATGGACTTTTTTAAAACCTCTCTTGAAGGTGTGTTTTCCTACCTGCAGAGTGAGAGAAATGATGCCATAGAGCAACAGCTTAGAATCTGCTCCCTTTTCCTGCTCCCACCCTGCAAAAGGGACAAACGATGCAGAGTGGCAGGCCAGTGTCCTGAGACCAGGTGAAATCCATCATGCTGTTTCCACAGGCCAGCCTCCTTGTCCAAACTGGGTGAAAAGCCCCCTGGGCAGGGAAGAGGGGCTGCTCCCCTGTTCCCACTTAGAACAGTGCTGAGCTAGTGACCAGATCTCACCCACCATGAGCTGGATTGAAGAACATTCTGGCTCCATGTGTGTGCAAGAACCCTCGGGTACACCCTCAAAACACATAACCACATGGGAAAAAAGAAACCAAACACCTCCTCTCCCAACTAAATGATCACCATTTTCAGGAACAAAATAAATCTGAGAACATTTTGACCAGAGTCTTTGGCTTTCAGTCCAAGTGTTCAAGCACTTTGTTGCTGGGCCAGCTGTGCATAGCCTGGTAAAGATCCCTACCCTTTTCCTTCCCATGAGACGTGTTGCTACTGCCTATGTTTTGTGACCAGCAAAATGTGTGGCCAGAACTCCTGAGATGTAAGCCGTGCCAACAGTTGAACACATCGCCTTTGAGAAGAGAAGTTTTTCTGGACTGGATGTCGGATGACCAGCCATTCTGACTTGCCTGGGATTGAGAGTTCTCAGAACACAGAACACTTTTGGTTTTAAATCAAGACAGTTCCTGACAAGATTGTTCAAGACTGTTGTACAACCCAGGCTGGACGCATCCTGATTTGAGGCTGGGAATGCAAAGAGGCTCCGTATTCTAAGATCACTGATGGTTTCCTGATCTCCTTTTGATGTATGGGAAAACGAGTTTCAGAAAAATACACTTGCCTACGTGTCATCTTGAAGTGGCAGAGTTGATATGATCCCATAGATATGAATTTGAAACTCATATCTGTGGGATCCCTAAACTTGTGTTCTTTCTCTGGCCATATGAGCTCTATGGGTCCATCACTGTCTTCCAGTCCCAAACCCAGTGTCATAATGCAACGCAAGGGCTGCCTCCGAGAAGGTTCAGAAATGTGCAGGGTCAGTGGATTTAAACTCAGCTAGTCAACAACTCCTCCCTTAACCTCTGTGTTGTGGCCACAGTGCCTCCAAACCCAGCTATAAATCCTTTCAGTCTGTAAACAGTCAGATACAGTTCCCTCCATTGCTTAGCGGCTTTTGACACTAATTGCTCTACAGAGTGTGTGCAACTGGCAACACCTTATTAAAAGTGAAATATATTATACTGTCCACTTATTGCTGCTTTATAGAGATAAAGTATTCTTACTACATGGGAAAGCTGGCAAAGAAATTGACAAAGTGGTTTCTAAATGGAAGCCTGCATGAGGCTATTCCTGGGACACAGGATCTATCTGGGCTACGTTGGGATGTTCCCCAATTTGCCATACCAAGAATTCCTCCCTTTTGCTGTTCTGATTTCTATCTCAGAGATTAGGCTCCAAGAGCAAGCCCTGGTGCTGAGCAGAAGACAAATGTGGTTGCTCTCCAAGCTGAGGATGCAGACCTGGCCCCATCTGCAGAGACAATTCATCTCCTTCTTCCCAAGGACAAAGCAGAGTGCAGAGGAGACGGGCTATTGGCAGTGTGGGACAGGGAAAGTCAGAGGAGGAGGATAGGCAAGACCAGAACAAGAGAACTCCAGATCCAGACAAACATGGGCCACACAGGCTTCCTGAGGAAGACTTGTCACGCCCCAAATCTCACATTCAAAACACAGCTAAAATCAGCAGTCTCTGTGGAGACTTGCTGAACTCTTATACCATAAGAGAGGTTACCTGCCACCTAACCCAGGCAAAGCCAACTATTTGAGGTTCTGTGATACAGGGTAGAGCTATCATGAAAAGAAACTGGGTTATGTTCCTCAATCCAAATCCTGCAAAACATATTCACTAAACACCCCAAATGCACAATTGCCTGATAATTTGCAGGGTTTGCGAGCTAAGAATGTTTTTTACATGTTTAAGACTTGCAAAAAAGAAAAAGAATATGAGATAGAGAATGTATGAGGTCCACAAAGTCTAAAATATTTTCTACTAGGCCTGTCTTTAGGAAAGAATTGGAAAGTGAGAGAAAGAAGACTCAGGCAGATGGAAAGGAAAACTCTGGGCTGGTAGAAGGACAAGGATTTATACAGAAATGCCATTGGGAGAATAAAGCCCTGGCTCTACCATAATAGACTTAACATGCGTGCTGAGATCTGATTAACTGTGGTAACCATGCTTGCTGGACGGAGTCAGTCTGTGGGAGCCCTTGCCTTTTGTCTTAGTAATGTTTTACTGCTGATCTTCATCCATGCCAGCATTGAGAAGCAGCCAAATGGGACAGGGCGGCCCCAGGAGCTAGCAGATAACAAGGGAGATGGAATGATGGAGAGAGGAACCTATTGTTTTGTGTTTCTGAGATACCAAATTGCCTGATCGCTTTGACATTTCCGAGACCAAATTAAAATGCGCCACCATGGAGACAAAATGTCATTAGCCTCATTATAAGTGATTGTGTTAAAATAAATACAAAAATAAAGTGGGAATTAGTCCAAACCATTAAAATACAGAAGCAAAAATGGCCAACAGGGACCTTACATGTGACAGACTAAGAAAGGTTGAGACACCCCCTAAGGAGACAGGAAAGATGAATGTAACAGGCACAGGGACTGAGCAACAGGCTTCTGATGGCTGCGACAGAACTTGAACCCTACGGCGACTGCAAGCTCCTTCTCTGCCTCACGCCACGTGATCTCGGGGAGGACACTTGACCTCACAAAACCTCTGGACTCCCTCTCTAGGAAAATAGGACAGGAGCATCACCATTCCCATGTAGCTGTTAAGAGTTTCAATTTTAAGTGGAAAGGAATAAAGACACAATCTTCTGAGAAGGATACTGTCTTAGAGATGGCTCCCTGGAAGAGAAGAGACAGAGAGCTCTTGGGCAGGGGAAGGGTATCCTCAAATGGGCAGCCCACGAGGTTCTCTCCAGAGGGTGAACCTGGCTACAGAGCAGACTCTTGTTCAGGAAGAGAACCCAGGTGGGAGACACAGAGACTAGGGTTCTGATGACAGCTCAATATCATTCAGTGCTTATCCTGGGATCCTCCTACCATCAAAGAAGCTTGTTCGCTTCCCTTCCTCAATCTGTTTGCTCTTTGCCATTTCACTCCACCTGCACATTGATCCTTCACTGTTTCTTTCTCCCACACGCATCTTCCACTGACACCTATGATTCAAACCCAGAAACCTGGTTTTAGCCACATACCCAGTTTCTTGTTTCCACCAAAGAGAATTGGCCTTTAGTACCCTACTCTTAGAGGCATTAAACATAAACAATGACGTGATGCCTCCCTAAAGAACGTGGTTCCTCCCAAAAAGTGACGTGATGCCTCCCAAAAGAAAAAGAACAAAATTTGTCTCTTGCCTCCTTAGAAAAAGGACATTAATTCTAACTACCATCACTCCTTTGCCCATTCCACCACAAAAGCCTGTTCTCCTAGCAGTAATGACTGAATATGTGAATTCCTGCTGCAGCTTTCTACTCTGGGCAAACATTTCTAATCAACCACAAACTTCTTTTCCAAATGGGACAGGGGACTCGTACTTAATGGTTGGAAGTTGGCACCATTTTTGCCCCCTTGAGATTAAGAACTGTGGTTTTCACCATGCACAAAATAAGCCTCTCTAATAAGTATAGAATAACCCAGCCAGAAGCACAATGATAGAATAATACTATCATATATTAGCAAAATATTTCTTCCTGTTTTCTAAATGCTCTCTCCATCAATAGCACCCTGTACCCACACACAAATAATTCTGTGGTATAACAAAGGTAGGTGGCCGGGCTCGGTGGCTCAGCCTGTAATCCCGCGCTTTGGGAGGCTGAGATGAGTGAATTGACTGAGCTCGCGAGTTCGAGACCCGCCTGGGCAACTTGGCAAGACCTCCTCTCTACAATAAATCAAAAAATTAGCTGGACTTGGTAGCGCATGCCTGTAGTTCCAGCTACTTGGAAGGCTGAGGCAGAAGGATAGCCGGAGCCCAGCAGGTCGAGGCTGCAGTGGCCGGGAGCAGCCACTGCACTCCAGTCTGGGCAACAGAGTGAGACTCCAACTTCAAACAAACAAACAAACAAATGTAGGTTTTATCATTCTGTTCTAATGTCTGAGAAAACTGAGGCACCTGGAAAGAAAATGCCTGGTCCAACATCCTATAGTCCATAGAAAAAGAAACTAAAAGTCAAAAGTCTTAACTCTAAATTCACTCCAAATTCTTCAATTACTTGTTCTGAGTTTTAATGAGTAGAACAAAGAACACCGCTGGAGTCATGTGAGGGTTAATTCCCAAATGCCTACAAATGGCTTGGCACATAAGAAGAGCCTTCACAATGCTCAGTAGTAATGAGCAAGGGGGCTCAGAGGGCTTTGCTGACATGAGCTCACTAATCTCAAAAGCTTCCAGCACAGTCTGTGGCAGGAGATGGCCTTTCCATCTTTGCCTCTGTTCTTCTACCTGCTCCAATAACGTGAGCCCTCAGGAAATTTGTGGATGCATTAACAACATTTTAAAATTATTATTTCAAATGAGCCCGCAGCAAGGATCTTGGGAGGACATTGTGGGAACACTGACCGGCAGAAGAAACAATGAGGTGGTAGCAGTCATTCCTGATAAAACAGGAGACAGCAATTGCTGCTGGAGACAATGAATGGCATTGCCCTTACCACACAAACAGTAAAATATGATGCTGGTATTCCAAAACAGAATGGTTACTTTTTAATAGGTGAGTGCAAATGTCACTGCCTGTGTGCTGTGCGAAGGTCAGAGGCAAGAGATGTACTTTGTGCATGCCCCCAAAGCTGGTCCTGTGCAGGACTCAGAATGACTGCCTGTTTCTGGACTGGACCACATTTTCCCATTTGAGCCTGTGGCTCCTATAATGTCTACATTCACCCACTTTCTTTCCTCCAAACCCAGCAGGCATCAGATTTCTCTGATATATTTTCTTTCCCTGCACGTGGATCTTTCACCCACTTCCCTTTTTCAACCTGGGATTGCTGGTTTTAAAAGTACACCTATTTTCCCCTTTGCTTCACAAGGTAGGAATCAGAACAGAGAAGAGCTTGCTAGCCCATCTTGAGGGCCTGAGGACCAAAATAAAACTTGATAAAGAGGGCCTCTGGAAAGGCCTGACATCAGGCTGAGAAGACACATCTTCAGTGGTGAAAAACCCAGCTCAGCATCTTCCTCCATGGAGCAGGAGAAAGGGACACCATGCTAAAATGGGTCAAACACCAGGCTTCAGTCAGTGGGCTGGCTGCAATCAATCCCCATTTTCTGAGTGCTCATTAGAATTACAAAACATCGGTGCTAGCAGGCACCTCAAGGGATCAGCTACTGCAGCCTTCTTTGGCAGAGAAGGAATTGAGGCTGAGGAAGTTCAGTGGTCACACAGCCAGTCATGCCTGAGAGAACAGAGTTCAGGGGAGTTCATTCCTAGGGCTCCTCCCACCGGTCCATGAGTGCTCACTCTTGGGAAATAGGAGGATGATTTCTGTCCTTAAGTAGTTAACTCTCTGATGATGGAGACAACAATGTAAAGACAATTTTAGAAGTGTTCGTGAGAGAATGAATTCATACAATCGCAAAAGATTCAGGGCTGATAATTTATGCTCTAAGATAGTTTTTTCTCAACACTGGGTATTAGGATTACCAGGGAAGCATTTAAAACATACTAATATCTGATGTCCTACCCTGACCAATTACATCAGAATCTCAGGGAACAGGATCTGGGCATCAGGGTAGTTTTAAAGCTCCCCCAGCTTGGTCTGATGTGCAGCCAAGGTTGGGAACCATTGCTCTGGGATGTCAGAGAGAAATAGGTTTTATTGAGTAAAATGGCCATGAATGGCTATTTGGAAGAGAATTTGCTTGAGCTGTGTTTGAGGTGAGGTAGGCCTGGGTGGGGCCCAGGATTCTTCATTTCCATGCTGCTGATCAGGAACCATACTTTGAGCAGAAAATTTTAGAAAGGCCCCATGCCCGTGGAGAGAGGTGCCTACAAGCTTGGCTGCCGTGATCCTGGTTGACCTCTCTCCACACTGCAAATCCAGCCTGCAGGAATCACTTGGGGGAGGAGGTCTGGGGCTGCTGCAGAGATGCTCTCTCAGGCCCAGTAAGGGATGGCTCCAGTCTCCTAATCACTGGGAGAAGTGGAAAGAATGGAAGTAATTGTAAAGTGATCTGTCAAACACGCCCTTCCATAGCTTTACACCACAAATCTCATCTGCCTGTGTCAGCAGCCTCATCCCTCCATGCCGGATGCAGCTGGGCACACACTCAGCAGCAAGGAAAGAGCTAGAGACAACTAGAAGGAAGAGGGAGGCCCGCTGTATCCTGGCTCTCACTTGGCTCACCTCTCTCCCTCACTCAAGAGAATAGGACAGGCAGATGGGAACTTGCTTCCCAGGATGCCCCTCCTGACTTACTAGGGTACTTTCTGCAACTTGGAAGTGGTGGCAATACTGCTCTGTACTTACATGGTGATTGTCCTGAAAATACTCTTGTACTTCCTATGATGACTCGCAATGAGCCTTCTCCCATGAATCTAAGTCAGGACCACCAATCTCATTTCTAGGCAGAAACACTAAATCCTGCCCCAGAGGTTAACCAAGTTGCCAAAGGGCATATGGGTAGTTAGAAGGCAGTGGCTTCTCCCCTCTTTAACTAAGTGGCTTACTATGAGGTGGATCACCCATGAAGACATTTATTCACCTGTGAAGATACTGATCACCCTTCGTGTGTGAGGCAGCACTTCTTTGGTGCCTCTCTTTGAAGGCTGTTGGGACCTACCATTTGTCCACATGCTCCCTTCATTGGGCACATTACCCAAACCATGGTGGTACTCTGAGTATAAGAAAAGTATTGAGGCTATTCGAGGCAGTTCTTAAATGCAGAATTCTGCTACAATCTGACACCCCTGAAGTTGGATGTATACATCTGTGCAGCTGCTCAACCTGCTCTGAGCTGGCTGCTGGGTAGGGAGTGTACTTTCAAGAGATGTTCATTTGAGCAAATAAGGAGCAGCCTGGCTGCCCCTAGACCACCCAGGAGGCCTCTTGTTTGTGTTTGGGCTCAACTCTTACTATTCAGGCTGAGAAGAGTTGCTGTCAGATTTTCAGAATATCATTTCTTTGATACAATCTATAGTAAACGTCCACCAAGAGGGAAGAGGGTAGAGAGGAAAGTACACTGCCTGAAAGTAATTAGACCTTATTTCTGTACCTGATTCTCCCATAGGGTGCTATGTGAACCTGATTAGATCAATTTACTTTTAAGTCAGGAGCCTTCTCATTTGTGAATCAAGCTGTTTGGCTTAAAGGGCCTTAAGGTCCCTTATGACGCTAATCAGTTGTGGGCATAGAGTTAGCCTCCCCCACTCTCGGGCTTCTCTTTATGCCTCAGCATGAAATACTTAAGAGACTGTTATGAATGGAGCCTGAGCTTTAATAACTCCAACTTTGTTCCTTTAGCTGTGTACTGCAGTGACTTGGGATGGCATGTGGTCAAGAACTTTGTACCTAACATAAGGCTTGCGTGTCACTCACCTATGGGTAAGGCCTGCATGTCACTCACCTATGTTGCCTTGACCCATTTGCCAGCCTATTCACAGGTTGACAAACTAGTCATGCTTCTATATAATCACCCCCTGACCTCTTTTAAAGTTCAAATTCCCCAGCACTGAGTGTTTGCCTCTCTTCTCTTTCTGTATTCCTTTCTCTTGTAGCTTTAAATATCATCTCTATGCTGGTTACTCCAAATGTGAAGTTTTGACCCAAACATTACATATAAACACACACACCAATCTCATGACCTATTTAACATGCCCCATAGATATATCAAGTTCAACATATTCATAATAAACTCCTCAAAGCCCTGCTCCACCCATAGATCTCTATTGCAGTTGATGTCAACTTTATTTTTTCAATTGTCCAGGTCAAAAAAATTGGAGTCCTCCATGAATCCACTCTCTCTCTCATTTAGTATTCTGCCAGCCTGATGCCTTTACCTCCAACATACAGCCATGATCTACCATACCACTATCATTTCCTCTGCTACCTTTTATCATCTTTCACTTGTGTTATGGTAATAAATTCCTAACTGCTTCTAAGTTTCAGCAACCAGAATGTCCTTTTAAACAAAGTGAGGCCCTGTTACTTCTCTGCTTAAAAAAAAAAAAAAAAAAAAGAAATCTGAAAGAGCTCCTCATATAATTCAGAGTAAAAGTCAAACTCCTTACAGGACTGCATGGCTTATATAACTGGATCCCCCATTGCCTTTCTGACCACATCTCCTACTACTCTCTTCCCACCTGCTTAAAGTGACAACTGCCTCTCAGCGGTTCCTTGAACAAGCCAGGCAGACCACACTCATTGCTTGGGGTCTTTGCACTGACCAGTCCTTCTGTCTGGAATGCTCTTTCAAACTCCCTCAACTCCTTCAATTCTCTGCTTCAAGGATGACCTTCTTCAGTGAGTTCTGCCCAAAATGACCTGTTTAAAACTGCAACTCTTCCCTATAGTCCCAGTCTCCATATCTATATACTTTTCCCATATTACTTCCAATGTTCTAAGACACTAGAAAATTAATCTATGTGCCATGTGTGTTTATTATATCATTCCCTCCACTGTAAGCTTCCTAAGGGCAGGGATCTGTTTTATTTACTGATAAATCCCAAAGTCCTAGAACAGTGCTTGATCCATACTAGGTACACTCTTTCCTTGTTAAATGAATGAAGTTAAAGAGCAATAACCATGTCTGAAAAGATAGGAAGGGAACAACTTGTTTTTCCTACTTTCAAGCAGTTACTCAAACTCACTTCTGACACCAGATATGTATGTGGGGGATGACACCAATTAAGTAATTCTCCAAAACGAGCTGGGTGTCCTACAAGTATCAGATCCCACAAGTTAAGGCTCAGTTCCATAAGACTATCCCGACTTCACATGCCATTTGAAAGTCCCAGGTTGTGACCTGTGTTTCTGACCAATCAGCTATAAGTTAGGGTTCCTGCACCCACCTCTTTGCATTTGATTAATTTGCTAGAGTGGCTCACAGAACTCAGGGAAACACTTTACTTACATTTGCCCTTGTATTATAAAGGAGTCCAAAAAATATAGATGAGTAGACAGATGGAAGAGGTAGATAGGCCAAGGTATGTGGGAAGGAGCACAGAGCTTCCATGACCTCTCTGGGCACACTACCTTCCAGTACTTCCAAGTGTTCAACAGTCTAGAAGATCTATGAATCTTGTCCCTTGGGGTTCGTATGTTAATTTTATTACATAGGCATGACTGACTAAATCATTGACCATTGGTGATCAACTCAACCTTCAGCCCTTCTCCTTCTCCCCAAAGGTCAGGGGTAGGGCTGAAATTCTAACCCTCTGATCATATGATTGGTTTCCCCAGCAACCAAATTCTATCATGAGGCTATCTAGGAGCCCAACAGAGAGTCACAAAAGATGCTCCAATCACACAGGAAGTTCCAGGAGACTTAGAATCTCTAGGATAAACTATTCCTTCACTTAGGAAATTACAAAGGGCTTAGGAATTCTATGTCAGAAACTGGGATCAAAGACCAAATATCAGAACAGAGGATTCTCCTAGCACCCCTGGCTACAAGGGTATTAGGAGTTGTCTCAGGAACCAGGGGCAGAGACCAATATAAATTTCTTATTATATCCCAATATCACATCATGTAAATCCATTTTCAGTGAGTAATTAAACATAACTTTAGCCTGAAATTGAGCACACCCTACAATTAAAACAAATCCTTCAAGGTATAAAGAAGAATTTCATCTATTGGTGCTGCTCCCTGGAATTAAGACACTTAGAGATAGCAATTCTATCTAGGAACAAACACACTAGAAGAATCTGAAGACAGAAGCATCATGCCTCTGATGATGTGAGAAGCATTAAACATAAAAAAACAAAATAGGGTTTCTCACACCTTCAACTCCATTCATAACATGGACACTTAAAAACTTGTGGGAGTCTCAGTCTGTAATTCCAGCACTTTGGGGGGCCAAGGTGAGTAGATTGCCTGAGCCCACAGATTCGAAACCAGCCTGGGCAGCTTGGCAAGACCTCGTCTCTACAATAAACTGAAAATTAGCTGGGCATGGTAGTGTGCACCTGTAGTTACGGCTACTTGGAAGGCTGAGGCAGAAGGATCACCACAGTCCACCAGGTAGACTCTGGGGTGGTGGTGAGTATGCCACTGCACTCCAGCCTGGGCAACAGAGTAAGACTCCAACTCAAAAAGCAAAACAAAACAAAGTGTGGGATTATTAAAAGTTCAGATTTCACTGGCACAATTCATCATTTTTCTGACATTTAAATTACACAAATAAAATCTGCAGCATGATGAGAGCAATGCTGGTTAGGTCATAGAGCACTGCCTTTTTCTTGACACTGCAATTTGGAGGATGGCTTGGTTTACCCCCTACCCCGTCCTACCACTTTACCCCCTGCCTCCTGTTTCCCAGCCAATACCAGAACATCAACACATGTGGTTAATGCAATTCTTACTCCTTAAAAATCCCAACTCAAATGTCACTTCATCTGGAAAGCCGCCCTCATGAAACCTAGCAGAGTTAGTTTTCTCCCTTCTTTGTGCTTTCATAGGTTTGTTTATGCAAAAGACTGCAAAGTACACTGTGCTTTGTTAATGTGTTTACAGGACTATGTCTCCCTGAGTGAAGTACTCAGAGAGTGGCCTTGTCTTAATCATCTTGCCATCCTGAGCCTCTAGTGCCTAGAAGAAAGGAAGTACACAGCAGATGCCTGTTGCATGATGACCTTGTAGAATTAGCTGTTGTCTGTGGAGTTTCACAGGGAAGTAGATTTTCCTAAACCAAATTTGGCATTTGTAATTCATGAAAATATCTTAATCAGTGAGCTAGATCACAGAGATTAAGAGAGTATCATCTAAAATTATTGTTGTCAAGAACACGGCAGCAAAGAAATCAAGCCAGCAGGGCAGATGAATACAGAAAAAAATCATGATTCGGTATCTCAGAGGGTTGGTCCTTATACACCAAGCCCCTCTAGAGCTATGGAAGGTCTGCAAGTCAGGGAATGGGAGAACACATTCTGCAAGATGAAGAGGCACCTCAAGATGGGTCGAAAAGTAAACAAAGACACCCCTAAACTACAGTAATGGTTTACATCACCCAGCATCTGCGAGTCCTTAGAGCTCCAGCATTGATTGTGTTTGCAACAGGGGTCACAAGAGGCTTTGAAGCAAATGAGGAACCAATACCGGGGTGGCTGGTCAAACAGCCCTCGGATATGCCTTCTGCAATACATACTTGCAAGAAAGGCATTTTGGTCACTCCCTGATTTTGGAGCTTTGGTGATCAACTCAACCCTATGATTGTGGGCCCAATGCTTCAGTTCACAGGTCCCCAAAAAGGGATTGAAAAGAAAAGGAACAATCAGCCCCTCCTGTTTCCTTTCTGCCAGCTCCTGGTGCTGCTCCCATCCTCCTGCTACTAAAATAATTGTAGGTAAATACAGAATAACTGAATGCCTTGCCAAAGACCCCTCCTTTTAGTAAGAAGTAACCCGAGGACTTTAGTCAAGAGTCCTTTTTAAATATTTAGGATCATTCTCACTTGATTGTTGGAGCTTCCTTTATTTCCAATTGGCTCAGTATTTTTAATTGATCTCAAAATTCTACTTCCATAAGGTAGGTATGTCTATACTGCCTTTCACTTACAACCCATCAGTTTTTAGATACTGCCTTTTAGTTTAGTTTTATGTATTTGTCTGTAGAAAATTTATATTAGCTGTCACTATCATATGAGCTCATACTTCTGAACACCCTCAAGTTAGTAGACTAAAATCTAAGTCTGCTCTAAAGAAAGTTGCTGGAACACTTTGGCTAATAAAAATCACATGCTCAATGAGAGAGTCACATCAAGCTAAATTAATAATGCAATTATGGTGCAAGACTTTTCAAATCTGCTTTATTCCAGACATACCATTTCAGAGAACAACCCTACTATTATACCTAATAGTGTTATTATCAAATATGTTCCTATTGTTAGCCATTCCTATAAAGTATTCATTAGAAAGTACCTGGAAAAGATGATGAATTTGATGACTTGATTCATAGGTTCTGGATAAACCAAATATTCAGTGAAGCAGATAAGCTGAGAACCAGAAGCTTCTCACAGACTTGAAACAAGAGCAGGTCTAAGGTAGAGTTCTATGATACATGAAGAGAAGGCCATCTCTCATTAGCTGGGAGAAAGACAACCCACATCAGTCAGAGGGTTGCTAGGATACTGCACTGACCATTTAAAATCACAGAGCAGTTGTTCTCAACCGGGAGTGATTATGTCCCCCAGGGGAAATTTGGCTATGTCTAGAGACCTTTTAGGCTGTCACAACTCAAGAGGTGCTATGGTATCTGGTAGGTTGAGGCCAAGGATGCTGCTCGACATTCTACAATGTACAGTAAAGAGGCCAACCTAAAATGTCCATGGTTAAGAAACCACATCATAGGGACAATAGGAAAATCAAGTTCAAGGAGCTAATACAAAACCATAGCAATTATAAACTGAAACATTACTGAAGGGCAGAACCAGCTTTATAAGCCAGATAGTGAATATGCCTCAGATAACCAACCAGGAAAGTGAGAAATAAACGTAAGGTGAGAATTGGATTTCCAAATGAACTTAGAGTATGTTGGGGGGGAAATGAAGCACGTTTATGATCAGTCAGAAAAGCCAGAAATGCGAGTAAGAAATTTGGAGATATATGTTAAGAAGAAAATGTTTCATTTACTCAAGGGTGAGAGCAGAATCTGCAATGGCCAGGGCTCCTAGATTCTGCCCAGGACAGTAGAAAAAAGCAAGTTTCTACTGGTCGTGAAAATTAAATTGCCCTGTCCTCACGGCACTGCCCATGAGTCCTAGCTCGACTTGTAGAGTGAGTGATATAACAAACATCAAACCAGAAAGGGTTGACATGCAGAGTCAAACATTGGCTCACATGCCTGCTTGCATCCTCCAAGAACCAGGCATCAGGACAGGTTCAAGTGTGCAAGATGTGTATCAGGGAAGCAACTGGCAGAGAAAATGGGGAAAGAGCCATCGAAGCTGGGAAAGCCATCAGACTGCGGTGCCGGCCTAATTCCTAGTGAAGGCTGAAGTAGGCTCTTGGGCAGTCACACTTCCTGCAGCCAAATATCAGGGACATATCCTCATGGCTGCATCCAAGGCTGGGACTATACTTCAGTCACCTCAGGATGAACTATGCTCAGAAAAATGCATCATTTCCATGTATTCCTGTTTTTACTCTTTTCTGTGTATCTTCATTAATATGTTTTAATAACATCTCCTTTGAAAAATTCTAACCATACCTCAGCTGGATTTTTCCTCAGGAAAAAGGATACTTTGCAACTAAATCAGAAAAGGAAAGACCTCAGAGTCTCTAGCCTAGATAGTCCTTGGGGCAGAGCCAGGACAGAGGAAAAGAAGGAGAACTCTGGAGATGGAGAATTATGAGCAATTGGAATGGATAGTCCTTGTCCTTTTCTTCTTGCAAAGCCTGTTTTGCATTTATTTCCCTTCAGTGGTCTTTTTAAAAAATAAACAACAGAATAGTCTGGGTGCAGGTCTGTGTTTCCTGATGTGTTACTCATTTTTACCATAAAGATAGCATTATTGAAGAACATAACAGCTGCTGCAAGATGGGATCTTCCATAGCAACTGCATTCTACCCATATCCAGAGTAAGTTGTGGCCAAGGACACATCCCCATGCTAAGTCCCAGAGGGAGGCAGCCAGAGCTGAGCCATTAGAAGCATCTTGCCAAGAACGATTGACATTTCCATCTGGACTCTATTCCCAATCACATGGCATGACTCAGTGCAGTGGTCTCCAAAGTGGTGCTTGCCCCCAGGGGCACTCTGTGTCTTACATTGACATGAAAGAAAGGAATATCAGAATTCCTAGTTTTATTTATTTTATCTTATCCTTTTTCGTACTATATATGAGGGAAAATATACTATATTTACAATGACATATATATCACTATGTACATATAGGGACATTTATCATTTATATACAAATAAATGCATATAGCATGCACATGCTTAAAATGTTTTATGTAAGCTGGGCTCGGTGGCTCAGCCTGTAATCCCGCGCCTTTGGGAGGCTGAGGTGAGTGGATTGCCTGAGCCCACGGGTTCGAGACCCGCCTGGGCAGGCGAGACCTCATCTCTACAATAAATCAA
>NW_007252432.1:120879-165351 GCF_000164805.1 Carlito syrichta | reverse complement strand
CAGCAGGATCGCCGGAGCCCAGCAGGTCGAGGCTGCGGTGGCCGGGAGCGGCCACTGCACTCCAGTCTGGGCGACAGAGTGAGACTCCAACTCAAAAAATAAAATAAAAATGTTTTATGTAAAAGTGTATACATTCATAACAAAAATTTGGGAGACCACTGAGATAGCACAATTGGTCTTAATTTTTTTTAATAGTGAAAAGTGATGGTATAAAACAAGTAAAAGTAGAATTACTCTGTTTGGTAAAGGGCAGCTGGAACACGTGGAGTCAAGGATAACTTAACTGCTACAGGAGCTTTGGGGGTAGTGGCTGCACTGGCAGAAAACTACAGGCACAGGACATGCAGCTATAGGAAGATCATCTTGGAGGAAAGAAAACTTCTGAGCAAAGCTGTCTAGTGCCAGGGTCCATATGGTAATGATGGGCAACCAAGACACAGAGCTGAGCAGAGGGAGGTATCCCAGGCAAGAACAAGGTGTTTCTGAAGAAGGATGGGGGAGGATTGGCAGGATTTTATGAGTCAAAGTGGGTAAGTGAATAACTGGAGCAGCTCTTTAAAGGGGCATCTGTGGCCATGTATGTGTGTGTACACGACAGAAAGTCAAGAAAGTTCACCTTGCTGAGCATCACCCATCAGATGAGCAAAGAAGACAAAAGCATTCTTAAGTCCCTTATCTCTGAAATCCTGTGACTGGAAGAGCACAGTGTCCCTAAAGGACATTGCAATCCTTTCCCTAGCACTGTCAGTACTAAAGTGAAGTCCCATGACATTTTTGCCTCTGATGTCACAGACAGACAACCTCCAAAAGACCCCTTATTAGCAAAAGAGTTTAACAAGAGGAGTGGGGTATGTGTATGGGTGTGCATGCGAGTGTGGGTGTGTCTGTATATGTGTGTGGTGTGTATATGTGTGTGTGTGCATGCGTTATGTGGATGGGTGAGTGGGAGTGGGTGGTTGTGTGTGAACGGGTGGGATATGTGTGTGTGTTATGTATATAGGTGTGTGTATGTGTATATATAAGTGTGTGCATACATGTATAGGTGGTTTGTGTATATGGGTGTACATGGGTGTCTGTGTGGGTATGTGGGGTGCAGTTTATGAGCGGCGACCGTTGGAAGACAGACAACTGTTGTTCACAGAGAGGCCCTGTACTAACTCCTCAGTTTCGGCATGCCTGATTGAGGCAGCCTGCCCTCTGATGCCTCAGAACAGGACTTGCCCACAGAAGTGCTTGCCTCCGTGGGTGACAATCGCTCAAAGCCTCACACTCCCCCTCAACATGGGGGTACTCTGCTCTGAGCAGGTGCTTCCTTGGAGCTCAAGTTTTCTTCTCCCCAGTGCATTGTCAGCTATCCCTGCAGTGTGGCTGACATATCTTTTTGCCTTTGCCTGAGTCCCTGCAGCCCTCCTGCTTGGTGGCCTGGGTTTTACCTTTGTCCTTACTTGTCTTTGACTTCCAGACATTCCTAGTTCCCCTATCTTCCTAACTTTTCTTCCAGCTCTAACCTTTGCGTTCTAGCTTTACTCTGCCATCCACCACCAACTGTTCAGTGCAATACAAAAGAGGAGGCTTCAAGAATCTTGAAAGAGCAATTAAGATGTTTTTTATGTATTAATTTATTTGAGCACAATAAAGTCCAACCACAGACCTCAGTGAGAGATCTGCTGATGGTAGAGTGAGCCCAACAGCCAGCATTTGGAAGTGGTAACAGGACAAGGCAAACTGAGGGCTTTCTCTTTACTGAAAAAAATATATCATAGCTACTCTATTCCTAGACGTACCAAAAAGTAGTCAGAAAAAAAAATCGTGAATGATTGAAAATAAACAGGAATAGAGAAGAGAAGATGTTTTTACAGAGAGGGAAAGCTATAATGCCTCTTTCTTGATTTCTCCCATCTCCCCTATCTTCCTGAACTCTCTCCCATGTTTCTGATCCTCAACCACAGCATAAAATATAACTTTGATACCAAAAACTCTGTTGCCCCTCCCAGGCACATAAGCTCCAATGGTGCTTCTGGAAGACTGAACGAGTAGAAATGTCAATGGTTTCTCTGTGCCTCTAATCTACGAGCGCATGCGCCTGCCAGACAAACCCAACTTCAGTCAGCCATGCTTGACTGTGACTGACTGGCTTCCAAAGAAGCAGCCCTGTTTCTGTGACCACATCTACACAGCATCTGATACATATACGATACTTGGAGCCATGGGCTGGGGCAGAGCAGTTCAAGACCAAAGCTAGATGATGCCACCTTATGTCTCTAAGAGCCTGCCCACCCAATGTAAGGCCCAAAGACCTTTAGGAATATTAAAATATGATGAAGAAAGAATTTTCTAGTTCCAAATGGGGGGCTAGAACAATTCTCTACTCCACCCCAGACATGACAAAGACTCTGTGTGGTTAAGGTGCAAAGAGCTCTATTGATCTTCAGAGACCCAGCTTATGCTCAAGATCTACAGGTTTTAGTTATACAGAAGACAGCCCAGTAACACAGATTCCAGGACCCTTTTCAGAGTTGCAGACCAGCTTATCATTTCTTCTCAAGCTGATTCTTTTTCTGAAGTTACCAAGATACAGAGAATGTTGGACAAGGGCAGGGTGCAAGGTAGGTGTGAGACCCTGGAAAGCACCTTCTTTCTGCCACCCAAGCCCATCACTGAATCAATGGCTTTCATTCTGGACTCAATCCAGCATAAACTGCAAGGGCTTGTGAGGGCTTGAAATGCCTAATAGTTTTCTCTTGGGCCTGCACAAAGAGGACTCTAATCTCTAGGGATTCACTAATTAGCCTGTGTGAGAAGGAATCAGTCAGGCCCCTCTTAAGTGTGTGTTTATGAGTGTCAAAGAGGATCCTTCTTTCTACAAAAGAATATTCTGTATCCACTCACTCTTCCCTGAAGTTCTACTCTCATCACTGACAGCAGCCACAGGAGGCAGGTATCATCAGCCAGGTCTAGCACTCATGGAGCGGGAGAGCACTGTTAGCCTGATGTGAGGCTCCATGTTGGAGCTTTTTCTCAACCCATTCCAGGTCTCTCATCACAATGCAAGCAGCAGAATCCATGTTCTCTGGCAGGTCTCAGCGAGGAAACATAAACCACTTCCCAGTATTCTCCATGGAAAAAAAAAAAGGCAAACTAAACATTGACTCATTCCTGGGAAGTGAATGCAAGTATTCCCTGGATAGGCCTCCTGCTCCAAAACAAGACTCACAGACACTTTGGCATGGATGGCACTGCTAGTTAAAATTGCAACCCATCTCCACCAGAGAAAGAGAGAAATCACAGCAAACAGGGAGACACCCAGACACAAGTAGCCCACTCAAGTGAAGCCCTGAGACCTGGCAACCTGGAATTGCCCTCCACTTCAAAGAGGGTATGTGTATAGGGTTTCTCTCATGACCTCTGGGGGCAGCCACTGGAAGTAAGCAAAGCAGTTCTTTTTTTCCTACTTTATAGAGAGGATGAAGAGGCTTAGAGAGGTAAACCAGTTGCCTAAGATCCTCGGGTTCATAAGTGCCCAAGCAAGACCAGAGGTTATACCTTCACTCAGTAAGTCAGTGCTTCCCCAAGGTGGCTACAGGAAGGCTAATCATCTGCTTTAAAGATAATTTAAGTGAAAGAAGGAAGGAAACAGTCATCTGCATCATAATAAAGAAATGGCCCAATCTTCATGGACACCATGGGCTAAACTGGTGGCAGCTGTAAAATAGTATCCATTAGACTCTCAAGAATCCACCCCAAGCTAAAGGAGGGTGGGGGACATCAGAAAAAGATGTGAGATCCTGATAGTAGTTTTCATCATCATCCCTTCCCATCTGGACTTCACCCAAAGAGGCATCCATCCCAGTGCCAAGTAAGACTGGGCACTCTCTCTTCCATGGGATAAAGCCAGGGGACTCCCAAGGAAACTCCAACTTCTCTTGGAGCCTGTAAGCTGATGGGCTATTTCCATCTGCCACATTCTCTCTTCCAACATTCTCCTCTCTTTGAGGAATATGGGAAATCCCTTGGCACTGGGCTGTTCAAAAGTATCAGGTTGCCTTGTTCAGAGATGCGAAAGGCTTCCTAAGCTTGTCTTCCTAGGAATGAAAATGCCTGTAGACACTTGGTCTCACCACTGTCTTGTAGCAGCAATCCTGCCATCTGAGCACATCTGGCATGCTTTTGAATATGAACTCTGACTTCCCATTCTGCATTTGTCTATCCTCTTTGGACCTATCATTTTGATTGTGCCCATGCCCACATCATCAACAGTGAAGGTAGTGTGGTGGTAGTAGGAGATGGGAGTGAAAAGACCTGGCACTTTTGATTGTTTCCCTTACAAGCATACCAAAAAGCTATGATGTACATATATGTGATTTGTACACTTTAAGTCACCATTTTACCAGGAATTGATAATATAGAGACTGTGGGATTCTCAGTATAGATTTTCTCTTGGCTTAGTGCAGAGCCAAGCTGAACACATGTTTAAAAATAGGTGTTTTAGCTGGGTTCGGTGGCTCAGCCTGTAATCCCGCGCCTTTGGGAGGCTGAGGTGAGTGGATTGCCTGAGTCTGCGGGTTCGAGACCCGCCTGGGCAGCGAGAGCTCATCTCTACAATAAATCAAAAAATCAGCCGGGCCTGGTAGTGCATGCCTGTAACTCCGGCTTCTTGGAAGGCTGAGGCGGAAGGATCACCGGAGCCCAGCAGGTCGAGGCTGTGGTAGCCAGGAGCGGCCACTGCACTCCAGTCTGGGTGACAGGGTGAGACTCCAACTCAAAAAAACAAAAACAAAAACAAAAATAGGTGTTTTGATGGTATAGTGATGATAAAAGCAGGTGCCTGTCATGATGTGTAGACCATACAAGTCAGGTTGACACATGTCTGGCATTTGATATTGTATTAACCTGAACATATTTTTCCACACATCGAAGAACAATGTATTTCTAGATGTCTCTCAGTTCCATTACAAAGGTTCTTCAAAGTATGAAAATGTCTTTGAAGGACACACAGGACTTCTGTTTTGTTTCCTGACCCAGGACTCAAATCCTTGGGTAAAAGGTGCAATGGAATTACCCTGTTCCACCATGCTCTTTATACAAGGTGAGAGAGCTTCAGGGAAATGGAGTACCGGCCAACAGGTTATCAGATTTGGAGGCACAGCTCAGCTCAGCCCATCACAGTGATGTTTATATAACACCAGGCAGGTGATGATAAGACCTGTATTCAGGAGTAGGCTCAGTCACCATGTGACTTCAGTCAAACATTGGAACTCCCTTTACTTTAATGCCTCATCTACAAAATAAAAGGGATAGACTAGACAATCTCCAAGGTTCCCTTCAGTTTCAAGTACTTCTAATTTTCTAAATAAATTACTGCAATTAAAAAAAATGTTTGTAGAGATCTCTAGGGATCCAGGTCGCAGGTCTTGGGGAAGGTCATACATGCTTTGTTTCATCATGATAATATTTGTGAAGCAGTTGCATCTTAGTGTCCATAAGTCACTTTAGGCTCCAACTGGAGCTTCTCTAAAACTGCCTGGAAAATCCACAGGCAGAATCCAGCAGATACCATTACTGGGGCTCTTTGCAATCTTTTCAATGGATAGGTAAGTTGAATGAAGCAAATTTAACTCCTACATTAGACCCAGTGAGGATGCTAGCTAAGAGGCTGATATTATCAGACTGCCAGGAAGTGTGGAATTTCCAAAAACAACCTATTCCTTGTTCCAGGACAAGATTGCACCTAAACTAAAGAGATGGTTTACAAGCAGGAATTTGAGGACGCTCTTCTCAGCACTGCCCAGGATTGTGACTAAGGGGACACTTTTAGATTCAGATTCTGCAGATTCTGTATTTCATCTATGACATAGCCTTGAAGACTCTCAAATGCCTCAGTGTCTCTCCATTCCAGCCACCATGTCTTGAGTTCTAAGGCATGGCCATTTCCCATCTAGTAGCCTCTCAACTAGCCTACCCCTTCCTGGTTTACGCAAATTGCAGAAAGAACAAGAATCAAAAATGTAAATCATGATCTCACTTCCACCCATGAATCATATCAATGGTGTTCTATCATTTCTAGAATAAAGACCAAAACAATTAACTTCAAGGGCTGTCTTTGTCTTCTGACCCCTCCCAGCTTGCCAACCTCACTTGCACCACTCTATCTTTCTCTATACTCCAACCAGCTGGGAGAATGAGCTCTGATTCTTCCAACTATGGGGCTGCTGCAGGTCCTGTCCATGGCTGCCCCTTTCCCTGGTCTTCCCCTTTAGTACAGTTAATTCCTATTCTTCCTCCTTCACAGCTCTGCTCAGTTGTTACTTTCACAAGGAAGGCTTCACCATCTCCCTGGCAAGGTCAAGCTTTCCTTACAGGCAGTCATAGCACCACACACCTCCCCTCCCATAGCTTTATCTCTATCACGATTTCACAATCATGTGAGTGTTTATTTGATGCATGTCTGTCTCTCCCACTAGAATGTAAACTTCACGAGAGCAGGGACCATACAATTTTTGTTCAGGCATACATTCCCAATGCCTAGCATAGTACTTGACATATAGTAATCACTCAATAAATCACATGTTGAATAAATGAATGTGCTTGGTTCTGTAGAGCATTCGGAAATGAATAAGTCAGAATCTCTGCCACTCAGAACCCCACAGCCATGAAACAGTAACTCTGAAGTAGACTATGAGGAGTACTAGATACAAGAAGGGATACAGAGCCCTTTTTCTATATTCTCTGATTTGCTTAGCCCCTTTTTACATTTTCCATATGGACACCAATCCATTTAAGTACCAATTGATTATCCATGACTCACTTCTATGCTATTTGCATTTTCCTATCCCTAAATCAACATTTTACTTGTTAAGAACAACAGAATTTCTCTTTATATTGGTACAGTTTTTGCTTGTTAGCTCCATGGGCGTGACTCTAAATTTCAAATAATTGGGGCCACTTCAACAGACACCCAGATGAAATGTGCTGAATAACTGAGTTTGTATTAAACCAATATCCCACATTAGAGCCCACATCTGTGTTTACAGAATGCCTCGCACTCATGGGCACATCTGTCACTATGTGTGATGTGAGATCCAAGAGGATATGTCTCCAGCTCAGAGTTGCTGCGTGCACACTTGGTTGGTGGTTCAGAGCTGGTGTTTATTGACAAGCAGGAACACTGAACTGAATAATCACTGTAAGCATTCCCTGCACATTCCCACCTCCCACCAGCAAAGCACATGCTCTGTCTTCACCCTGCAGAGGGGGACACTGTTGGTCAGGCTGATCCCAGGGCCCAGATGCCTTTGAGGACTTAGTGGGATAGAACAGAATAACTGACTAGAATAAGCTGACACTCAGTAATTGTGCGACCCTGGCTGGTGACCCACTC
This sequence comes from Carlito syrichta, assembly GCF_000164805.1. Lineage (NCBI taxonomy): Eukaryota > Metazoa > Chordata > Mammalia > Primates > Tarsiidae > Carlito > Carlito syrichta. The sequence goes on along the minus strand of NW_007252432.1, from coordinate 157,973 downwards.
ATTTACTCATTCATTCATTTAACAAATACTGTTTGAGCACTTGTTCTCTGTCACTGTGCTAGGCACTAACGATATATTGGAAAAACAAAACAGACATGGTCTCTGCTTTCATAAACTATGGTCTAGGGAAGAAAGAGAAACATAAAACTAGGAATTATTTTGAAATATGTAGACTCACAATGTTAGAAAAAAGAAGCCTGGTACTGAGGACTTGCATAATAAACAGGGAAGCCTACCCTACTTTAAAGCATCAAGAATGATCCTCTGACAAAGCAGTATTTAAACTGAGCTCTGAAAGATGGAAAGGATGTTTAGCCAAAAAAAATATATGATAAGAGGATCATAATTTTCCAATCTTAGGTAACCTGACAAGTGAAGCCCTTGAGGAAGGAGAGAACATGGTTTTTCTGAGGAAATGAGATTGTCCAGAGTGAGTAGAACCAAGAGCTGGAAGTGCAGGGAGGGAAAGTTAGATGGAAGTGGGGCCAGATAGTGGCATGTGGACCATGTGAAATATTCTGAACTCTATTCTAGAGTCAACTGGAAGCCTACATAGAGTTTTAAACAAATCAAAGATAAGGTCACAATAAGGTGATATCTAACCGGCTTAACTCACAGTTCCTTGATGAGGAACACATGAGATCAAAATAAATTTTCCAGGTGAACCATAAAGCATGAAACCACTGATATTCTTGGTAGAGACATTAACAAACTCCCAAGTGTGGTAAATCAGCATTTGTAAACTCTCCAGGAATAAAAGGCTCAAGAATGGCCCACAGGCCATTTCAGAGACTCTGTCCCTTGAAGTGCCAAATACCCTGGTTTCTCCATGTTGGATTTCAATGTGCAATCTGATTGTCACTTATCATTTTCCATGAGCATGCAAGCAGCCATTCCAATCAATGGCCTGTGTCCTAATGCATCGATTCATCTTGGCCTTTCCAGGGGTCTCCCAGCACAGCATCTCTGCTCATTAAAGGGAATGTGCCTGCATCATAATGATAATGCCTTGCACTTACCCAGCACATTGCCCAGGGGTGTCTCAAAGCATTTTGCAAACATTTAATTAAGTTAGTCTAGTGACTACAAGAGACTCCCCAGCCTCTCAGCACCAAGAGGTCTGGGTAGGAGGAGGTGAGAGAAGGCAAGCACAAGCCCTACCTCTTGCACTGGCTCTGGAGCGCAGAGGCGAGTGGGTGGATGTGCGGAAGTCCCTGCGTTGCTAGGAGGAAACACTCACACATGTAAGACTGTGTCTGGCACAGGCCGTGTGTGGGCCTCCTGCCATGTGTGCCCACAGGGACAGCACCAAGACTGGAGACTTCAGCTGGGAGCACTGGAAGGTCAGAGATAGAAGGCAAGAGGAAGAGTTTGCTTTCCTTAAGGAGCTGTGGATGTGATTTTGAGAGTAGCTAAAAACTCTGACTTGGAAATGCACGTGTGTGTGTGTGTGTGTGTGTGCGCGCGCGCGCGCGCACGTGCACACATGTATGATGCAGGGAGGGACAAGCATCTGTGGTTGGCAAAAGGCTGATGAGGATGAGAGGAGTGAATGTATATTCACACACTTATAGGAAGGTAATAGTAAGCACACTGGTCTTTGGGTTTATCTCTGGCTTAGGTTTTTTAAACTTTTTTCCTGCTCTATTCTCAGAGCTACCTTTCATCCTTCACCGAGTCCTACAAATACTACTGTCTTGGGTTTCAAGTGAACAGTTAGAAATAATAGTAATTGGAACTACATCTGTGTTCTTTTATGTTACCACCTTCCCTACTGCTCAGAGAAAGGCACAGGCACCCAAGGCTTTACAAATAAGTGCCAAATTCTAAGTCTGGGTCTCCAACAATAGCATAAAAGGCAAAAGAGACACACAACCTCAGGATCTGGTGCTGTACTGAATGAAGGATCAGGGTCAAAAGGAATGGGAAAGCAGGGCTGCCCCAAGGTGACGCCAACTTGCCCGGCCCTCCTGTCTGGAAGGTGCCACTCGACATCAGAGGTGCTAACATCTACTGCTAGTGACAGCCTGGCTTGTCAGCAGACACAGACCATCTGGGGGCTGACACTTGAGTTCCCTGACAGGAATCACCATTCGCCTCCATCACTCCTGTCTCCAGCCCCAAGCAGCTGCAGGCAAATGGCAGCAGGCCATCTGCAGACAGGACTGCAGGCTGAGGAGCCCCTGTCCAGTGGATAGGAAAGCCAAGGCACATCTCTGAAGGCAATCACCATTCCAAGAAGCTCTTCAATGAGTCTTCTGGAGTCCCAACTGTCTGAGGATTACATGCAAGGCCCTGTACCTAGCACCCCACCAAAAAAATATTGCAGAACAATGTTTTGGGAGACCAAAGCCACCATGTCTGCTTTCCTAGTTTTTCACAGTAGAGAAACAAGGCCCAGGAATCTCAAAGTCAGAAGGCATATTTTATGCAGGTGTCAAAAAGAAAGAAAAGCTAACAATTTCCTGTTCTACTGGATTTCTGGTTTTTAAGGCATTTTGCTTAATCAGAACCTATATAAAGTCTTGTTGAGTAAATGAATGGGTGGCTAGTGTTTCGCTAATTTTCATCTCCGTGACAAAGACATAATATGAGTTGGTATGGCTTTGCCTTATCGTCTTCCTTCTTCAACAAAAAAGGAATGTCCCCTCCCTTTCTTCTGTGTGTGGGCAGGTTTCTCTCTTTGCCCTATTTTTAGGAGACCAGAATGCACATTTTATAACTCAGAAATGTTCACCTTGTTATCATCTAACCGAGGTTTCTGACTACTCTGTCCAGTTGGAAACAAGAAGCATATATACCTAGAACCCATTCTTCAGAATGGTAAACTGAGGTTTAGAGAATGCCTTGAGCCAACCAAATGAGCCTCAAAAAACAATGAACCAAAGAGTCTCACTTCTCAGCTTTCACCATCATCAGAGGTTTGGATGGAGTCCTGCCTCATGGGAAGTACACTGGCCCCGGGAAGCTCGGACAGAGGTTTGAGGCACTAACTACCAGGAGTAGTACCCAGTCGTTGATGTGGCAAATCCAGACTCAGAACTGCTAGACAACAAATGCAGGCAAGTGGCAACTGTTTAAGGAATCTCCTTCTGTAATTTTCTAGGTTATAGGGATGTGGCCAAGGCTGCTAAGAATGAGAGAAAGCATGAAGGCAGACAGGACTGAAGCAGCACAGGAGAATCTCAAGCCATTCAGGCTCTCTGATTAATCTCAGGTTGAGCAACGCTGCCCAGCTCCAGGCTACTGAAAAAGCTGTCTTTATGAGGCAGCCGACACCTGTCTTAGTGCCTGTTATTGCCACTGGGCAATGCTGAGTGCAGACAGGATGTGGTCTGACCTTATTAACATGTCAATCATTTTTAAAGGCTAGAGGGCCATACGACATCTTGGGGAGAGGGGGCATGAGTCTATCATTGGCTAAAGGAGGATGAGGTCTTGATCAGGACCAGGTGTTCAGTCCTTGCTCCTATCCCTTCATGAGTCTGGGGATTTGATTCTCATTGATCCCTTGAACACCCCAGGCACTTTTAGCAAGCTCCTCAACACTATGCCGGTGAGGGGATCAGAGGTGGGAAAGGGGTTAATCAGAACTTGGCTATGGAGCCCTCCCCCAGGTCTTACCCCAAAGCCAAACATCCCAACCCAAAAACTCAAGATCTGGGGACTTTCCAGAAATGTGTGTGCTGGGGAAGAAAGAATCTTAAACCTCAGGGAGTTTTCTATCCAAGCCTAGGGTTTTCTGATCCTAAATAGCAAAACCCATTTAAGGTGCAGGTAATGAAGCTGTGGACAAGAATCTAGCTCACAGATCTGTGCCAAGGACACCACTCAGTCCAGGTTAGGTAGATGGGGACTCCTCACAGCTAACTTCCCTGCTTAGAGTCACAGAACAGTAGACACATACAGAATGGGCCAAGGAGAAGGAGACAAACAAGAAGTCATGGTCTGAATTTGAGAAAAGAAGCCCTCCAGGTTGGTAATCCTCACATCAGTGAACTGGCCCCCTAGTCAGACTGGTCTTCAGGAACTGAGCCTTGCCTACTCAAGACAACAACACCTCCCTGACCCCACCTCTCCCCACCCGCGTTGCCATAGTACCATTTCTCAGAGCTAGAGGAGATAAAAGACAGGCCAAAGATAGGATTTGAATCTAAGTTGCAGGCTATGGACGCTGGTTTTTAATGATAGACAACATGGTCTGGAAGTCATCAGAAGGACCTGGGGTGCTGGTTAAAAAGTGCTTCCAGGCCAGGTATGTTATCCCAGCACTTTGGGTGGTTGAGGCTGGAGGATTGCTTGAGTCTAGGAGTTTGAGACCAGCTTGGGCATCATAGTGAGACCTCATCTGTACACAAAATATTTAAAAAATCATCCGGGTGTGGTGGCATGGGACTGTAATTCCAGTTACTCAGGAGGCTAACGCAGGAAGATTACTGGAGTCTAGGAATTTGAAGCTGTCTTCCTCCTCTAGGTGATTCTGATGCAAATGTCTAGCAGCCTTCATTTTCTGCTTCCCCTCCTATTAATCTTCCCACCAAGCCCCGACCCAAGGTCAAAAAGGTTCCTAGCTTGACCTTATCTCCCCTCCAACCTAAGATGACAAACTTATACCCACCAGTGGTACTGTCATCTCAGGACTGTGCCTGTAGCATGACAATTAAATTGGAAACCTTAGTTCTCTGCCCTGTATTAGGTGCAGGCTTATCACAGTCTTCACTTGTGACCGTCTTTGCCATCCCAGAGATTCTGCCTAGAAAAGCAATTTGTGGCCATCAGTCTTCCCCTAGAATGTACCAGGCAACAACAGCATTAGCCTTAAAATGATTTTGGGATGGAAACATGTTTTACCAAGAAATAGAAGCAGAATAAAAATGGCATTGAGGTCTAGCCAGGTCAAGGTTTCACTATTACATTAGCCCTTCATCTTTAGATGCAGGGAACATAAATGGCTAACGAGCTGGTATTAATCCCTTTGGGAGAAAAGCATCACCATTGAAAAATTTTTTTTAAAAGTCTGAAGATATAACAGAGCAAGTGAAAGAAATGAGAAAAAGAAGTCACAAGTGAGCCATGGCAACTCATCAAAACTTTCAGATGCAGCCAGGTTTCCTACAGAAACCCTGGAGATATAATGTTTTCTTTAGTACCACTTGCACATTTTAAAGCTAACTTTTCCTCCTCCCTGTTCTCTATTTCTTGTGCCTAGTTCCTAACACAATCAGCATAAAGAGCAGCCCTCCAAGCAGATAAGAGACTATACAAAGATAGGACACTGAGCTGACATCTGTGTCCTGCCCTTCCCAGAAGATTCAGGGAACAATCATGTCATCCAACCCTCAGGAAGTTCAGACTCAGGTGCTCAGGACGCCAAGGTTCCTTCCCCTTTCACACAGCCAGCTCTACATATAGGTGCCTCTCTTGAAAGCAAGGTCTGCCTGCTCCCCACCAATGCAGTGGCACTGTGTTTTAGGGTACCATGGGACCCATAAAGGGAGGTCTCACCCTAGCTCCTGACTCCTTCGGGGTGCACTGCAATGCAGCTTCAGCCAGCTGGGGCTCACCCTCTTTTCCTTTCTGACATGTAATGTTCTGGTTTCTGCCATAAGGGGCGCATCCACATAGCCAGGATCCCTTGGGGGTGAGGATCCTGGTCTTTGCTCCAACACAGTGGGAGGAGGGGAAGCTGGGTGTGAGGAGGCCCCCAGGAGCTACAATACAGTCAGACTTGCATATGCAGGAAAGTTTGTGTTCTCCAGCGATGGGCCGGTAGCACCCACCTGGCTCCCTCTACCAGGCTCAGGCAGGTACTGAGTGTGCTGCCTACACTGCCTTCCCCGCTGAGCCCAACCGACCTGGCGGAAACCTAGGATGCTGCTGAAATTTGGAAGAACAACAACAATGACAACCCCCCACTCTGAACTTCTCAGCCTAAACACACCCCAGGGAACGGAGTTATGCAGAGCCCATCTCTGCTTGAAAAAAGTGCAGTCTTCAAAAGGTGTTCTAAAACGTTGTAGGCTGGATTTCTTTTTCTAGTTGGTCCTCTCTTCTTTCTGATTTCACTTTGGCAGCTTAAGAACACTTAAGAGAATTGTGTTCTTAAAAACAAAAGCAAACCCCCACACACAAAAGCTTACCAAGTAATTCTGAATATAAAAATGAAAAATTGTGTGTTTTACCCATAAAACTATGTAAGGTTTAAAAATCTTAGCATTCATAGCTGTGTGAATGCGTGTGGGAATTTAGGTTTACACTAATTTTTAACCTAATGCATGTATCTCAATTTGAAAGGAAAAAAAAGAAATCCTGATGGCACCAGGGTTTAGTATGGAAACCCCACAGACCCTTTGATGATGCCTAAAACCTTGGCAAGCAGAACCTGGCCCCTTCAGCATTGTTTGAAAGATGCCTGCGGGCATTCAGTTGTCTGCTTGCAAAGACTCCTGTGCAATTATCAAATCTGTTAAGACGCCTTGGTTTTGCAACGTTTCTACTAAGCTTATTTTGGTAGGATTGCAGCATCTTACCTGTGTCACTGCAGATTTGTTTTCCCCAAACAAGTAACTGCTGTGAGAGGTAGGATCACATTTAAATCATTAGACAAGGTAGGGAGAGGGCTGAGGAAAATGAGATAAATCTGAATTCCCACCTTCCCTCAGTGGGGACATTCCAAATTCCATCAAGGGAAATTCACATTTCTGATATAGAGGAGTAGGAGGGAGAAACTGAGAGAATTCTGAATTTTGAGGGCATAATCTGCCCATTTGATGGAAGGATAAAGAAAGGACAGGACTTGGTAGAAGGACTGTGTTAAGACAAGAAATATATGAGCAGAGGATAAGGAATGGGGCCAGAAAGGAGCTCCAGTGGGAGTAAGTAGGGAGAGGTTCTGAAGGAAGGGAGGGAGAGAGGAGATAGGGAGAGGAGGGAGAGAGAGAAAAGAGACAGGAGAGAGACAGGGTAATGCAGAGATCCAAACTGATTCAGAAACAGAGGGAGACCACGACTGACAGAAACAAGGCTATCCCATTCATCCTTCAGGTCCCAACACGGGCAGCACGAGGGATTTACAGCTGGGAGTTTAAACCCCTCTTCTATCCCTAGGACCACAACTGGTTAACGCCAGTTGGTACCTTTCACCGAAACAGCAGTGCCTCACAGCACGGTGCAGATCTCGAACCCAGCTCACCGATCGCGGAATAGAGAGCAAATCCCGTGCTGGAAGCATCTGCGTGCCTGTGAGCGAGCGAGCGTGTGTGTGTGCACACAGCAAGCCTACCTCTTTTACTCATATGCATCTCACACTCCCTCTCCTCACCCCTTCCTTCTGGCCTCTCCTTCTTCCCCTTCCTCTTCTGCTCTCACATCGCACAATCACCCCAGGAAGAGAAAACACCCTTCACCAGTACCTGGGATGAAGAGCAGGGCAGTTGTCGCGGAGAAGACGACCCAGTAGGCGGGCTGGTACATCTCGACGCTGCGGTGCTCACGGCTGCCGGGCTTGCTACTGCTTCTGCTGCTGCTACCGCTGCTGCCTTCCTCTGTGCTGAATTCTGAGCAGGTTTAAATCCAATGTTTGCAAAGGGAGGGAGAGAGCAGAAGAGAGAGAGAGCGCGCGAGAGATGGGAGCAGGCAGGCAGCGTCTCTGATTTTTTTTCTTGCACATACACACAACTGGTAAGAATCATCAGCACCAATCTGCACAGGGCTCAAAGCAGACCTCCTCCAAGGCACGCATTGGCTCCACTCTCCTGAGCGACACAAGGAGACTTTCCTGTTTGGGAGGTTTGACTCCACGGGGGATTGGAGCCTGCCCCTGCTCACCCCCTCACCGGGAGCCTACTGGTATCTGTGTGAGTATGCCAGTGTGGGGCTCACGTGGGCACACACGAGCTCCTTGGTGGGCAGTGGGGAGGGCCTGGTACTGCTGGTTTGGACCTTACCCTAGTAAGGCTCAGGGCGCATCAAGAAAGGAAGGTTGCTTCTTGGCAGAAATGTGACTAATGCCCATGCCAATTCCTTATCATTCTTCCTTCTTCCTCGTCTCCAGGCAGGGATGCAGCAGGAACTGCAACCCACAGGAAGAGCTCAGACATGGAAATCTGCCCCCACTCCCGCTTTCAGTCATTAAGAGACACTGGTAGTGATTCTTATGAACTTCTGTAGGACTCCAGGTTTGTTCAAAGGATTCGGGTATCAATTTACTTGTTAATGACATGTTTTCAACGATTGGCTCTACAAAATTTGACTCTAATACTTACTATGTATATATCCTATTATCTTTTATGAACTTGGAGGCATGCCCAGCGGGAAGATGGACATGTTACAGTTTTTTCACCAATCATGCATGGAGAATTGGCCAGTTCTTCACTATTAAAGTATTCTGAAACTTTACCAAGACAAAATGCTACAGAAGTCCAAACAATTGCCACGAGTACAGCATAGACAGGGATGTATTCAGATTAGATTTCAAGGAGGTGGAAACTTGCTGAAGTCATTGAAACTCTTCAAGATGAGAAGGCCACAGAAGAATACCTGTGGCTTTCTGGCTTTCTTTCCTTTCCTCTGGAATGACAGTTTACATAAGCAGTGTCTCTCAGTGTGACCAAACTCAGTATTTTCCCTAGCTTTAAAAAGGCCTGCTGCCCTCTCTGAAGTATGCTTTGGAGAGGCACACCTTGCTTGCTGAGAATTGCCACCACTGAACTTGGAGGATCTGTGGTAAGAATAGCACTAATTACATATTACACAAGGGACTGGGCAGGCAGTTTCTGTCCTAAGACCCTAAGTGGCTTGGATTCCTTCCAGCTCCATGTGTGCACATCTTGAGATCTGTGAGTGACGCTCCATGTAAGAGCATTCTCCCTGCCCCCTTCTCTGCAGTTCCCAACGTTTTCCCAAATACCGGCTATGGGATGAGTATCCACATGTATTATTTTAGTTAATCCTCACCAGAGTTCTGCCTCACAGGCATTATTGCCCCTGGTTTTTTATAGGCTGAGAACTGAAGTTGAGAGAGATTCAGTGACTTGCTAAAGTCACACAGCTAATGAGAGTCAGGATTTAAACCCAGGTCTGTCCTACTGCAAAATGCACACAGTTGCTATTAAGCAACAAATTGCCAATGTGTTCTTTGGGTCTAGCTAATCTCCTTTCTTTCTACAAAATAAAGCCCAGTTGCTTTTAAAGAAGTAAAACAACTGATTACTTCCCTCCTTATGAATAAGTCAGAAAACTTCAGCAGTCAAATAGAAAACACACGAGGTTAGTATTATCCCCTGACACTTATGAAGTACCTACTTAATATGAAGTCTTTTTTTTTCAAGGTTGGGAATATGAAGAGTATAATTTGTCCTTGTTTGCAAAGGGCATAGGATATATTTGAAGAGACCAACCAAAAATTAGCATTTGTGAATTTGCGAATGGACATAAAAGATAATAGGATACATACATAGTAAGTATTAGAGTCAAATTTGTAGAACCAATCATTGCAAACATGTCATTAACAAGTAAATTGATACCTGAATCCTTTGAACAATGCTGGAGTCCTACAGAAGTTCAGAAAAATTACTATCAGTGTCTGAATCTGCTGGAGAACACAACTAGCTTGAAGTGGATGGAGGGATCAGGGTCACAAAAGGAGATGGGTGTCTTAAAGAGGAGAACTAAGTAGACACAGGTGGGAACCCTATAAAGAAAGGCTGGGAGAGGAATTAGCGGAGTTGATGGGATACAGAGAGAAAGACCTTGAATCCTAGACCAATGATTTAGAAATTCCCTAATGCTGCTGGAAAAGTTAATTTCTTTTTGAGCAGGGGAGTGCTATGAATGAGAGGGAGTTAATTTATGGAAATTAATCTGGGTGAAGTGCACAGGATGGATTGAGGCAAGCATACTTGTTAGCAGGCATGGTTCAGGTCTGATAGATTCTGGAACTGGGCGGCAGCAGCGAAAGTGGAAAAGAAGGGGGCTATGTGTGAAACACAAAAGAGTTAGGAGGACCTGGTGACTATGATGGCATCATGCAAATGATAGACAGCACGTATTTGCCCCCTGTGGGCTCAGGTTTTTTAAAATATCACATTTAATCCCTAGCCTTGTCCTTTAAGAAGGTGTAATAGTGCTTTTTGGAACGACGAAGAAACTGAGATTCAGAGGGATTGTGTAATTTATCCAGGGTCACAGCTAGTTAGTGAAATAGCCAAAATAGAAACCCAGGTTTTTGTGTTTCCAAAGTAAATGCCTCCCTAAAAGGAAATTATAATATTGAACACTACCATTTTATTGAATATCCATGTGCCAGTTAATCTATTATTGTCCTTATGTATCCCCTGTTTATCTTCTCAACAAACCAGTGAAGTCGGCATTACCATCCAAATAGCACAGAGAGAAAAACTTGAGTGCAGAGTTTTAATAACTTCCTAAAGATTTGGGAGCTGTTCAGCTGTGGAGCCTGGGTTGGAGGCCAGACCTGCCTTCACCAACGGTGCTATTAACCACAAAGGAGAGAGAGAAGGAGAGGCATTTGGCAAGCTAGAGAGATCAGAGCTCCTGGGTGCATTTACTGCCTCATCCTGTGAACGCTCTAGGTGCCTACTGCACTAACCACCTGAGAACACTGAGGAACGTGCCCCCAGCTCCTAACCCCCCCGCAGCCACCCCTCAGTAGACAATGGAGAGACAGGAGCAAATCTTTATGGGTCAAGTCATAGTCCTAAAAACTTCATGGGTGTTATCTTTTAATTCTCACTGCAACTTTATTACTAGCTCATTTTACAGATAAAGAAATAGAGCGACGTGAAAAGTCCCAAGTCTCTCCTCCAAGTCTAATAAGTGAAAGAGAGGCCTACGTCTTTCTTACTCCAAAGTTTGTGTTTTTTTCCACTATTGCCTGTCAGCTATATTTTTGTTTTTAAAATACCCATTATTCTAACAATCTCTTTCCTAAGGTGTGCGTGCGCACGCGCATACACACACACACACACACACACACACACACACACACACAGGCATCTACATACACATACCCAGAACCTCCTAATTAAATTCACATTTAACAAACCTCAATGTATATTAGAAAATACCTTATTTTTTTAATGTATAGGCCTAATAAAATCTTTCTTAAGAAAACATAAATATGCATTTTCACTGATCAATTCTGTTAGGCCTATTTATATGATTAAAACATATGTCTCTTTTATTTTGGAAAAAGTAGAAGAAGAAATGTATAAATGCATATTTAATCAATAGATGGCACCAACTCTGAAAGGAGATAGTACGGTCTACTGGGTCTCTTTAAACATCTTTAAAAACACAAATACAAATAAAAATGCTTCACTGCATATTTACTAGGGGGACAGTCTCTTCTCTGGGGTAAATAATATGCAATTTTATACCTTCTGTGAATCTTTTTTTCTCCCTCCAAAGCAAACAAAATAATCAAGACTGTATTTAAATAGCAATAAGGTCGGGAAACAAACCAACTGAAACTGGGCGATTGTGCTAGGAGGCTGATTGTCACACTTTACTTCCACCCAAGCCTCCTTCCTCTGGATCAGAGGTATCAAGCAATCCTCCTCAAAGGCAGTGACCAGCTTCTTATAGCGAGCTGGGAAATGGGAGTGCTGGGTCCGAGGTGTGCCCCTGCTCTCAGTCTTCCCTTTTTCATACTAGATGTGTGACCTTGGGCAAAAATGAAGGGACTCCTTCTGATTCATATTGTTTTCTTTTGTATACAGAGGACTACATTAACGGATAAATTACCCTATGGTACTTCATGTATTAATTCATTCGTGCAAAATATTTACTTTGCACCTATTCTGGGCCAGGTTCACACATATTATGTGTGCTGTACAAAAGATAATGATGTAAAGCAAGATGAGACTGCTGTCCTCACTCTTTCAAAATTCAGAGTAGTAGAAGAGACAAACATTAAATTGTTTAATTACATAATTGATTACATTGTGACAACTGTATGTAGAAAAAAATTTATGTTGTTAGGAAAGTGGGAAACACAGAAAAGACACCTGGAGAGAAGGAGTCCTGGAGAGTGTGTGGCGACTGCTCTGAGAAAGCAACTTCTATGCTAAGATCCCAGTAGGAGCTGCCCAGGAGCAGAGAAAGCTGGAAACTTCCTGGCAGAAAAACAGCAAGTGCAAAAGCCCCAAGCAGGGACTGGACTTGTATAGACACAAAATGCTCTTTAGTGCAATTTACCTTCACACAACCTTTTACTGAAATCAGCTCTATGGTAAAAAGTGTTAAGATGATGGATTGGTGCATTTGGAACCCAACAACAAGACAGGAAGAATGGAATTCTTCCACTGAGAGGTTTTGCCTGCAAAAGTACAAAGGGGAAGATGATAAAACATTACAGATCAAAATCTGACTCTGCCACTTGAGCTCTCAATATTCCAAAATGACTGGAGCCTCCTGGGCTGTAAGTAATTCCCTGAGAGCAAGTTAAAGACTCTAGAAGGCACATTAACTCCTTGAAACCACAAAGGTACCATTTAGTTCAAAAGAGCAATAATTTATTAAATGACTGGCTTATGACTAGAAGAGTAAATCCTTTTTCTGAAGTCCCAGACACTCACAATGGGTGTTTCCCCTCTGGACTCAGGTCTCAATGTATTTCTGATACTTCCCCAAACTTATGTTCACAAAATATCTCAGTTGTATCCAAGATAGTCTTAACAATAAGTACCATTTATGAAACACCCACTATGTGCCAGTTTCACTGCTAGGTGGCTAACATGTACCATATTTACTCTCTACACCAATTCCTTCCACAGTTTACAGACATGTCAACTAGGATTTCCCTGAGTCTATGCAGGACATTGAAAGAGCTGAGATTTACCCAGAGCTGTCTGACTCCCAAGACCAAATTATTTCCATCCTCCTGCAATAATCTTTGATATGCATACATGAAGTCATAATACGATTTATTGCATAATGTCAGTGTCATGCATACTTTAATTTAAAAAAAAACTCTAATATTTAGAGTACATGGTTTATCAAGTTACTAGTGTTAAATACTTAAGATTGAAAATAGCATTCCAAATCCCACTCCTTGAAGTAACCACTTCCATCTCTTTTATTTTTATTTTATTTTGTTCTATTTTATTTTAGTTGGAGTCTCACTCTGTCACCCAGGCTGGAGTGCAGTGGTATGCTCCTGGCCACTGCAGCCTTGACCTGTTGGGCTCCGGCGATGCTTCTGTCTCAGCTTTCCAAGTAGCCGGAACTATAGGTGCATGCTACCACGCCCAGCTGATTTTTTTATTTATTGTAGAGATGAGGTCTCACCATGTTGCTCAGGCAATCCTCTCACCTTGGTCTCCCAAAGTGCTGGGATTATAGGCTTGGGCCACTGTGCCAGGTTACTTCCATCTCCTTTAGATGTTTCTTCCAGTATTTGCTTCCTTATTTCTTTTAAAAATGTGCTTATTCTTCCAATTCTTGATTTAACAATTTTTTAAATGATCTAATGACTCCCCTAACACAAAAGATGAGGATTTAGCTTTATTCACCATTAACCTCACATCTCTCTTTTAAAATAAATAATGCCACAATGTTTAATTACATCAACATTCAGTATTAACATTGCTATGATTATTTTACTATTGTCTTTCTTATGCAACTTGATGCTTTTCCTGCAGATAATATTTGCCTTTTGTTTCATCTGCTTAATCTTCTATAGACCTATCATTAAATCTCCCCAAACTTCCTGCAGAACTCTAAAGTTCTTCTCAGTATAGTTGAATAAATTGGTATTATTGGTTTTAAAGGCATTCCCCAGTCATTCAGTCCATGGGATCTCAGCCATCATCTGGAACTTTATTCATTGTTTTCTGGATCTAGGTTTTCTTTTCTGTTGGTGTTCTTCCTTATATCAATACAGCACATCTTTTTCTAGATTCCTGAGAAAACATAACATAGGTTATGTTTTAAATATGTCACATACGTATTTTAAAATGACTTTATTCTTACCTCACTCAACTTAAGTAGAGCTAGTTCAGCTGCAAACAGAATGCAAGGTTGAAAATGAATATCCAATTCAAATTTTGAAGACATTTCTTTATTTTCTTTGAAGTTTAAGCATTGCTGTTGAAAAGACTGATGAATGTCAATTTATGTTTCTTTGTATGTAAAATGGCTTTATTTTCTCCCGGTAAACACCTAGGGTATTCTTTCTATTTTAGTCTCCCAAAATTATATAAAGAGTTTTCTTAATGTAAATCTATTTTCTTCCATTGCGTCAGGCACGCAATAAACTCTTTCAGTATGAAAAATTCCATGTTCTTTAAGTCTGGGGTTTTTTTATTTTTATTTTTTGATGTTATGTCTTCAAAATGTTTCTCTTCTCTGTGTACTTTGTAAAGTTCCTATTAAGAGGACGTTAGAACATCTGGATTCATTTCCATATATATTCTCCTCCCTTTTTCATCAAGATGTTATTAACTTTAATTTCTTCTATTAATTTTTTAAAAATTCTATCAAATTATTAATTTCAAATGGCCTTCCCTGTTATCTGATTTGTTCATAGTGCCCTATTCTTGATCACAATATCATCTCATATCCTTCTGAAGATATTTAAGGCCTCTGCCTTAATTGTTGCCAGCACAATCTTCCTTTCCTCAGTCCTTTGTTTATTTTGCTCAGTTGTATTCCTCTTTGGCTTTTATAGAAGAAAGCTTCCTCAACTGTCTGGTGATCTGTGGTCTTTCTTTAAGAGAAAGGCAATCAAAGACTGACTGGAATCTCTGTATTCAACAATAGAGTTTATTTCCTGGTGGACCTTTTAAAGCTTATCAGGCAAGGACCTGGCCTTGGGACCCTTTTCCTTAAATGTCAGTAGTTGCAGTTCTTTTCTTTTTGAGCCAGACAGGTTTCTCCATAGAATCCTTCATTCTCTTGCTATGAAGGTAAAATTCTGTCTTCTATCATTCAGAAGGTAAAATTCTGTCTTCTATCATTCAAGATAGAGACTTTCTTTCTTTCTTTCTTTCTTTTTCTCTTTCTTTCTGTCTTTTTTTTCTAGTTGTTTTCAATGAGATGCCTCAACTCTCTTATGTGGAACAAACTAGAGACTCTATTCTCCAATTCCTTCAAAAAATAAACTTTTCACTCATGCTAAAGTGGGAGGATCAAAGAACTCTGGGGGCAGGGGATGTCTAATACAGACTTTCAACCAATCCATGGTTTTCAGCCCTCCTCAATTCTATCTTCCAAGGTACCCTGT
Source organism: Carlito syrichta (assembly GCF_000164805.1). NCBI lineage: Eukaryota > Metazoa > Chordata > Mammalia > Primates > Tarsiidae > Carlito > Carlito syrichta. Next base: position 142,726 of record NW_007252432.1, on the reverse strand, counting down.
ACCTCTAGTTCCTGGATTCATCCTGGGTTCAGTGCCTAGTTCCACTCATCATGTCTCTCTGCAGACCCTTAAATTTCTACTTTCTTTACTAAATCAGTTGCCACTCATACTTTTTTTTCCAAGAAAAATTCTTTCATTTTCTCTTTCTTTTTTTTTTTTTGGTCTTTGGGTTTGGTATATTTTTAACCCTTTGCTGTCATTTTGTGAGATGAGAGGAAATACTAAAGGTCAGCCCTCCATGATTTACTGCATACTACTTCATGCACTTAGTGCCCATAAAGTAGGAAAGATGACAAACATCATTCTTAATACAGCTGAAATATCAGGCTATGTTTCCAATATAAAGCTAATGTCCTACACAAACAAGAGTAACTGAAATATGAACCGCTGCTGCTAATGTGTGCATTGAAGACTTGCACATTTATAATGTCATTTATTTGCTTCACCTTTATGTGAAGAGGAGGGATGAATTAGCTCCATTTTTCAGACAGAAACCAGGAGGAGTTGAGAGTAAAGGATATGTCCCAAATCATAGCAAATCAAGGATAAAGCCAGGACTAGAACACATATATCCTGATACTTAGGCCATTCCTACCAACCAACTCCAATAGCTAATGCTCTTTTCAAACACTGTTGCTGTTACTAATCACATAAGCATTACCTTAGTTCACACACAGCTCAGAGAGTGGTTAGATTTCCTCAAAACAATATAATAACCAAGCTAACATCATCATAATTTCTTCTACTTATGCCTGATGCAATTTTAGCTAAGTATTGAATAACATGGCACAAGATTTTCACCTTTGTATAAATATTTTCCCCAGAACATCTCTCAAGCAAGAGCTGAAATACCCTATGTGGTGGGGGAAAAGTCATTATCCCTTTTCCATGGTGACAAGCAGGAAGACTGAGGGATGCCCACACCACGTGTAAGCAAGCAGGAATGACCAAGGTTCACTCTAGACTCCTGCTCTGAGCGCCATCCACTGTCTCAGGACTGGATTTGGTCTTCCCCCTCTCTTTCCTCCCTTTTACTCTCCCCTCCCATTTCCTGTCCTCCTTTCCTCCCTGTGTGGAGGGGCCTCTCCCTACCCTTGTCTGAATGAAAAGGCTACTCTTCTCTCCTTGACATCTTGCTAGGCTGTGAATACACATCTATTGATTTGCATTTGGTGGAAGAAAAAGAGAAGGGGAGGGGTGAAGAAAAAGAAGAACACACAGTCACACATTCCCTGACTTCATGGCTTCTAAGGGGACATGTTTAAGCAATGGCAAAGAATTTTAACTGTGTCCCTTTCTGGGTCCCAACCCTCCAGCCTCTCTATCACACCAGCTGCTGCCTAGGCTCCACCCAGCCCAGGCCCACACTCGCGGCATCGAGCACAGAGGCAGCTCAGGCTTCACCCCTCCTTCACGTCTATCTTCACAGATTGCTAACACTGACCCTTTGTGTGAGGCTCCAGCTCAAAATAAGTTTTCTTGCAGTATAGGATCTCAGGAGACCTTGTTGTTAGAAAAGGCTAGCCCCAAAGACTGTGACAATGACTTCTGGTTGTGCTGGCTGCTTTTGCCAATTTTAAAATAAAGCTCAAGTAATTAAACAGCATACAACTAGGGATCATACACTTAGGTTACAATCCAGGTTCTGACATTTCCTAGCCATAAGGAACTTAATTCTACTTTCTTCTCTTTCCAGAGATCAACACTTAGTGCATGGGGAATACACACATTTTTAAAGGATTATATTCAGAATCCACTTCAAAGTTGCCTAGAGATGCAGGACAGACTCTGCCTTGTCCCTGGCATCTTTGGGGGCTGGGAGCTAATCCTCTAGGATTAAAAATATAAAATAATAAAAGTGGCCAAGAAATCTAAGAGTTTTATTACTTCAATTCAGTGTCTATCTTTCTATGAGGAAAATTAAATCAGCATCTAATATTGGACCATTGTAGCTTATTTTCAGGTAATATTTACTAAACATTCAATCAGTAACAATAATGTTTACTGAACAAACTTTGTGCACAAAGGAAAGTTGAGGCTGCACAGAAGACCCAGTCTTGCAGAGGGTAGAGATGGCCCTTATATAACGCTCCACATTCCCTATAGAAGGGAGGGAACACACCACGTGACAAATATAACAGCCCATTGAAAAGTATAAACAGTCACGCAAATGCCCCATATCATTGTCGTGGTAGCTGATATAAAATTCTCTGGGCCCAGCCAAATCTGTGTGTTCCACCAAGAATGCACTGTCTATTAGCCAAAGATGCTGGTGCCATTTAAATGAAATCAGCCAGCACAGTATTTTAAATAATCCCTGCTTTGGTTCAGTCCACATGCACACCTTTTAAAATGGAAACACTGGACCGAGTGGTAATGACAGGGAAAAAACAAATTCAAGCTACATCTATTTGGACTGGCAACTGTGGATAGCTCAAGACAGAAATGAATCTGATTTCCCTTCTCAGCCAAGGGGTGACTTGCTTCACAACAGAACCACAGCACTTATATGAAGATGCCCTCCTGCAAAATTAGATTCTTCAAGCTTCACTAGGTACCTGTGTTTGACATACTTGCTTCTGTTTTCAATATCCTTGAAGGATGTAAGAGTCTCTGAGGCCTCCAAAGTTCAGTTCAACTAAAGACCTGCAAGTTAGGATGTTAACCTAAAGATGCCCCTGCTCAGAAGTCTCTCCTATTGAACTACAATTCTCACGAGGGGAAGTTGAGAATAAAGCTTTTCTGCTCTTTTGCTTTTTTGCTGAGGGGGGCATGCTGGGTACTCCCTGGAATGAACAATACTCTCCCAAATCTTTGTCACGCCTGGAATACAGACGCTGATAGAAAATGAGAAATCACAGCTTAAAGAGAAGGTTACCTGGACTTTGTTCTGGTAGAGATTGGAGCAGAGTTTTGAATGGACTTGTGTTGCTTTTGTTTGTTATCTTTCACATAAACTACATGGGTCTCTCTTTACTTCCACCACCAACAAAGGCTGTGAATTGCCCCTAGCGCCCCTGGAGCAAGAAGGATGATTAAGTCAACAAATTTTAGTGATCCTTGGCCTCCTCTCCAGATGAATCTCTTGTTGCTTGACATTAATATTTCCAGAGTCTACTTAACTGCATATAGTTTTATCCAAAATGTGAAGCTGGAAAAAATAACTTCATTAATATTGTGACAAAACCCTAAAATAAGAGGTTTTGGGGTCAGTTGTTACAGCTAAATCCACATACACAAAATGGCCTCTGCACAAAATGACTGCACAGTGTCCCATGTCCCTAAGAAGCTGCCCGATACTTCGGCTCACTTAGGAACTCACTGGCTGTCATTACCATGTGTCCCTCTTGGAACCATCTGTCATCACAACTCTGCCCTGGGATCCATCACTAACATCCATCTTGAAAGGTTCCAGGGTCCCCGGAGAGTACACCCATGGGCTGCCCCCTTCCCACTACCACAATGACAGCATTTAGCATCTTTTTTCTTGTCTTTTTTTAGATGAGATGTTGCTCTGTCACCCAGGTCAGTATGCAGGGGTGCAATCATAGCTTACTACAACCTCAAACTCCTTAGCTCAAGTGATCCTTCCACCTTAGCCTCCTGAATAGCTGAGACTACTGGCAAAGGCCACCATGCCTGGCTAAATTTTTATTTTTATTTTTGTAGAGTCAGGGTCTCACTATGTTGCCCTCTCTGGTCTCAAACTCCTGGCCTCAAGTGATCCTCTCACCTTGGCCTCCCAAAGTGCTGGGATTACAGACTTGAGCCACCACACCTGGCCCCATGACTGCATTTTCAAGGAGGAATTCAGTTAGTTGAGCCTACCCACAGGCGATAGGGGTTTGGAAGTAGGGAATACAGAGCCAGACAAGGCAGGCAGCAGTGGGTCCAGCTGTACCAAAGGGCGCACTTGCCTCTGCTTTGTCTTCTAGACTTTTTGACCACCACCTTGGAGCATGAAAAACTCATGGCTGCAGCACTCTGATCTCTGACTGCAAAGAGGAAACATTTCTTCCACTGGTGCTTTCATTAAATGCTTTAGTAACCTCTCCAACCACCTCCCGTGGAAGGAGGTCCACGACCCACATCCACAGCTTCCAATGTCCGTCTTTTAGAATAACATATATCATGTGTGGCAAATTGGCAGCCCGAGGGCCAGATCTGACCCTCAGACACATTTCCAATGTCTAGCAGTATTTTTTAATAAAGAATATTGCCAGTATTTAAACATCTGCTCATGTGAATATTTAGTTTTTCTTGAAAAATCCAAAGAGCTGACTGCTGATTCTTTATTTCATTTGAGTAAAAATTATCTGGAGCTCTAGCTGCCCCTTTAGACAGGGAAGCACCTACATGCTACAAGGCCCCATGGGGCCTACTTCATTCACTTACAGGCCTCCCTCCTCGTCCCGCTGTATAGACTCTTTCAATCTCTTTCAATCTCTCTCCCTCCCTCCCTCTCCTCTCCTCTCTACTCCTCTTCTCTCTCTTTTTGTTCCCCTCTCCCTCTATAACTATTTAAAAAAATCATCAGAGACTTAGAAATTATTCAACTTCATCCCCAAGTAAGAAAAATAGTAAAGAGATAATTTTGCAAAGGTTCAACATTACCCATCTGGATACCTCTGTATACTACTCATGAAGCTTTTGTTACATTTCTATAATCAGTCTGCAGATAATACCATCCTCCCAAGAGGGATGTTCATATTCCAGGAAACTTGGAAGAAGAAAAGGAATAGGTAAAAAGTCATGTGTGACCTTCATAAGCACCTCCAAGTTGAGGGGCCTGCAGATAACAAATAGAAGAACTTTGGTTCTTCCTTCAGAGCAGGCCCACAGGCTTTAGTAATAACTGGGGGAAGGAGCAAGACCCCAGGGAGGGTCTGCTTAATGACATTGAGACCATTTTCCAGGACACAAATGCAAAATAGAATAAAATTACTCAATGGCATATTCAAGCAGGAGAGAAATCTGTTTGAAAAATAACCCCATCCCCGAATAACCCTGCCTTATTTTCCTTGATTTTTCATTGCCTCCTTCTTAAGTACAGATTTTGTGGAAGACACTAACAAATTTAAATGATGGTATAAAGAAAAGGCCCTGTTGTCTACGAGGATGGAGGGAAATAAGAGAGGGTGGGAGGCAGAGGGTAGTGAAGCAGCTGGTTCCACAGAATGAAAGCCAGCAGGACCGGGTATCGATTTTGGCTTTGGGAGAATAAGGCATTTGGAAGCAAGAAGCCATGCTGGTAAGTGCAGTTCCTTCCTCCCGATAGAGGCCAGGGAGCAGCCTGGAGCACAAGAGACTAATCTGTGTGAAGAGTCCTTGAGAGTTTCCATGTACTGCAGACACAGAAACATCATTTGGTGATTACATACATGGTGTCTCACATTCTCTGATCATCTGGGAGTGAAAAGGGACCACAGCAGGTTCCTGCTTCCTGCAGGCCCCCTACCTTATGCAAGTTCCTTACCTTGTACAGGCCCCTTACCCTGTGCAAGATTCTTGCCTTGTGCAGATTCCTTATCTTGTACAGACCCCTCTCCTTATGCAGACTCCTTACCTTATACAAGTTCAGGTCTCTCATCTTGTGAAGAACACTCACCTTGTACTTGCCCCTCACCTTGTACTTGCTGCTCACATGGTGCGTGCCCCTCACCTCATACATGCCCCTCACCTTGTACATGCCCCTGGCCTCATCCATGTCCCTTAACTCATACATGCCCCTCACCTCCTACATGCCCCTAACCTTGTACATGCTCCTCACTTTATACTTGCCCCTTACCTTGTACAGGTTCCTTACTTTGTACCAGCCCTCACCTTGTACAAGCTCCTTACCTTGTGCAGGTTCCTCACCTTGTGCAGATTCCTCACTTTTTGCAGACCCCACCCCTTGTGCTGATCCCTCACCTTGTGCAGGTTCCTCCCCTTGTACAAACCCCTCACACTTTGTGCAGGTTCCTTTGTGCAGGCCTCTTAGTTTGTACGACCCCCTTACCTTGTGCAGGGGCCTTATCTTGTGCAGGTCCCTCATGCCTTATGCAGCTTCCTTACCATGTGCAGGCCCCTCACTTTGTGCAAGCTCCTTGTCTCAGCCACCTTTCTGAGAAAAGTTGTCACAGTCTTTGATGTCACAACCCACTGGGGACATAGGATACAGGAAATATATGCTGGTTCAAGCATTATAACTTTTACATCTTGCATCCCTGAGGCCAGGGTCTTCTTCAAGCTGCAGTTCTGCACGCCAACCTTAGTCTCCAAGTGGTATTTGGTAAATATTAATATGTGCAGAATGAATGCATGAATAAACGAATGAACATTCAGGCTCCCTATTAAATTACTTTTGTGGCACAAACCACAAATCATATCAGATAGGTGGAATCCAGTTAGTGAAGAGACTTTGGGATCAGACAGGGCTGAGCTGGAATGTAGCAGTGTTGCTTAGACAGGCGTCCTCCCCTCTCTGAGTCTCTGTTTCCTTACCTGATAAATTGAGATAAGAATGTTCATCCCACGGAGCAACCATGAGGAATAAGTGAGGGAAAGTCTGTAAAGCACTCAGCGCAATGCTTATGAGCTCAATAAAGGGCAGCTGTTGTCATTACAGGTCCAGAAACAACCTGGCCTATTGATTTCTAGCAAGACTCAATCTCAGGCTGATCCTACAAATTCCCAAATGGAAATTTCCTGGCTTGCATACCAGGTGGAAACAACATCCCTGCACCCCCACATTGACCTCCAGCAAATTTCTTCTCAGGATGCCACTTGCAGAAACTTTTCATCAAACTCTTCCTGTGGCCTGTCATACCCAAGAGAAGTTCCTTCCCATGTGTAGGCTTGAATGCAACCACAAGGGAAGGCTCTTCCTGCTCTTTCACCTGCTTTCAGCTTTCTTCCTTCTTGGTATCTTTATGTGTCTTGTCCAGTCTCAACCCACCTGCCTTCCTGCAAGCCTGTGCTCTCATCCCCCTTGTTCCCACAGCACAGCCTGAGGCACCTTATTCTTGGCTCTGGGCTACCTTTTCTCTTATAGCCCTGTTCCAGTCATTAAAAAGTCAGAAATATGGAAACTTACACTTAACAGTCACAAATAACTTTCATCTCAATCAAGTGAGAATTACACTTAAAATAAATGCAAGAGAGGGTTAGGTCATTTCATAGATAAGTACGGGTTTGCTTTCTTCTTTCAAGCTCTAAATAAATAGTCTGGCAATCTATGTTGCAAAGGCAGCAGAGTCTCATGGTAAGCAACCAAACAGACTTGGATTTGGGATCTGTCTCTGATAGTTAGTTTCTCTAGGCTGGGTGCCTAGTGTCTCCCCTCTTTGGTTTTCTCATCTGTAAAATGCAAAGTAACTTTACCCTCATGTCACTGTGAGAAATGAACAATAATATATATTAAGCACTGAGCACAGTGCCTAGCATGCAAAAAGTACTCTATCGATGTTAGCTGTCTCCATCACTATGAGTTGCCATGCAGCATTTACTGAGCAACTATCCTGTCTAGACACTATGCTAGGCGCTTGAGATACAATAGAGAGCAACCCCAGACAAGGCCTCTGGTCTCTTGAGTTTAAAATCTAGAGGGAGGTAGAGGATTTTGTTAAATAATCACACCACTAGATATAAATTATAGTTGTTACAATTGCCTCAAATGGAGGCACATTGTATTAAGAGAGTAGAAATGGGAGACTTGACCTGATGTGATAGGCCAGGGAAGGCTTCCCTCAGGAGGAGAGATTTCATCTGAGATCTTGAGTAAAAGTAATTTAGGTTAGGACAGAGAGGTCCCAAGCAGAGGACACTGAGCATGTAGGAAAGGACCATGGCCCACTTAAGAAACTGGAAGAAGGCCCAGGAGGCCAGGGCAGATGAGAGTGAGGAACAGAGGGAGGTTAGATCCTACAGAGACCTGAGGCTCTGCTAAGCAGCCTTGTCTCCACCCCGAGAATGATGGGGAGCTAGTGACTGTGCATAAGTTCAGGGAAGGAGGTGTGCATAGTCACTCTGGAAGCAAAGTGCAGAATAAAGTGGAAGGCAGCAGACATGGTGTGGTGAGTCCAGTTGGAAGTGCACTGCAGTAGCTGAGGCATGAATGAATGGAGCTCTGTCTACAGCCTGAGACGATAGCAATGGCGTGGCTACTTCTGCATGACCTGTAGAGTTTTTAGTGATAAGCTCCACAGGATTTGGTGGAGATGGGAACAAGGGGAGCAGAGATTTCAAAACAGACACCTTGGTTCCTGCTTGTGTTTTTGCGTGGACACAGTGTCAATCGCTGAGAATTCAGACCCGGTTGAGAACAGTTACAGGCTCATTTGGGAAAGCAGTGTCGCACAGCAGCTCGTAGTCCTAGAACCAGACTGCCTGGGCTCCAATACCACATCCCTTTTTTACAGGCAGTGTGATCAGAAAGCTCTAAGCTTAATTTCATTAATGATTCCCACCCATTGACCTCATAGATGTATATGAAGTTCTGAGGTCGTAGACACATAGCACTTAGCACAGTGCCTGGCACATAGTAACAACTCACTGTAACTATCTCAGCATAAGTTGTAAGTGGAGGAGTCATCTTTCCCTGTTTCTGGGTTTTCAGGTTCATGTAGTATGAACTTTGTGCTTTCTCAGGAAAAGTATTAGAGAAGCCGCAGTCTGTGCTTCACCTCTCCCTGTTTCCCCCTGCCTCCTCACAGGAATAAGATAGACTGATCCAATTAGAGAGGTGACAAAGGTCCAACATGTCTGAGTCCCTGTGTCTCCATAGGGCAGGATTAAAGCACTACCAGGCTCTGCTCACATGCATTTATTCATTTTGCCTCTCTTTCCTTCCCACCCTTCCTCTGGCCCCCTCTCCCTCTTTCTGTCTGTTTTTCTTTAAAAGGACTCTCTATAGTTCACGTTTCTTCTCCTTTCTGTTCCTTCCTCTATATGATAAGTTCCCTGGCAGTTCCTGTCTCTGCAGGGGAGGCCTACAGCTACCGCTGAAAAATTATTCTGCCCGTAACTGAATGAATAATTATTCTGCCCGTAACCAATTGAGAGAATGAAGGGTGTTAAATGAGAAGCTCATTTTGGACTGGAATCAAGACTGCATTCTCAAACTCAGCTTTACTAGTAATAAAACTGATAGTTTCATGCCTGTTTGACTTGGTGTTTCTGCTAGTTCAGAATTCGGTGGGGAGAGAGAAATTATTAATAGTGCTTTTCAAGCTCAACAGTAATTGATGCCACCACTGATTTCAATAAATGAGATAATTTCAGGAAAAATATATAGGAATAAGAGAACCAAGAAGTGCGTCTTGAACTCTTTTTAATGACTTGTTTAAAGAAGGACTAGCCAAGGATGAGGAGAAGGAAAAGGAGACAGATTAAAAGAGAACTGTGTTACAAAATCCAAGAGAAGAGAAGGTCTGAAGAAGGAGGGGCAGCAATGCAGAAGAAAATGGGTAAGATGCATATTAACATTCTTCTATTAGATTATTTTCAGGGAGGGCATTGGTGGCCTTTGTAAAAACTCCTTTGTAAGAAAAAGGGTATAGAAGCCAGACATCTGTGTGTTGGGTTTTGAGTAGAAGGTGAAGAAAGGAGAAAACATAAGCACACAAAGACAACTCTTCAAGAAATTCAACTAGGAAAGACAAGGTGGTGACTTATCTCTCCAGACCCCAATCCAGATCTATCTCAAGGAAACAGCAAGCCTGTATTTCACAGCAGGATTGAAAAGGATCTGTGTACATGATCCTGCCCCCTCCTCTGCCCCCACAAACACTCTCTTTTAATCATCAATTCATAGGAACAATATTCACTGGATTTTTTTTTTCTTCCAGAACTGTGTTGAAACACAATCTGTTACATAAATGAACACTCTAATTCAATTGATTCATTTGACCATGAGGTCCATCCCAGTGAGCCCTCTACCAGAAAATATGAATCAGGCTATTGTGTTTTCCTGGCAAGGATCATTAAGCATCATCCCACTTCTTTTCAGGAATATTATAGTGCCTAGTGTATTTCCTGTTGTAGTACATATCACAAGGTATAGTAATTATTTCTGTACCCATCTGTAACCATCCCCAGCTGGTAAACTTCTCTAAGGCAGAGATTTAATCATTTGTTCTTGTCTCACATAGTAGGAACTCGATAGGGATTGTAAAATAACTGAAAAACAGGCAATATCATCCCCTAGGCTTGTGGTGATGTCTGTTGACAAAATTGGGTTTCTTTGTTGGACACGGTCCAGAGAATACTAAAGAGATATGATGAGTAAATGCAATATGGTATCCTGGATGGAATCCTGGAAGAGAAGAACATTAGTGGGAAAACTGGGGAATGCTCCCGACACACCCAGACTGAGGCACTGATCCCTAATTCCTTGTACCCAAGATTCTTGTTTCTTAGAGAGAGTTGGGAGATAAGCAATCTCTCCTTCAGAGCAGTCAAGCACAAGGATGTGAGATGAAATTGTATCCTAGTTATTCTTGTGTGTTCTTACTAAACAAGTTAACCCTCCTAAAAAGGTATTTTTAAAAAATGAAAGAAAGAAAAAGGAGTCATTCTCAGTCTTTCCACCTGGTTTTCCTTTACACAGGATTATTTAAATGTGGGAAGAGTTCTTCTTGCAGAATGGGTAAGGAGCTTGGTTATAGCTTATTACACTTAGTTCCATCTTTAGTATTTTGTCCTCATGCCTGAAGACTTTCTTGGAGAGCATATTTAACAATCATATGGCAATGAAGACTGAATGAATATCCCTATCCTTTTCCCTCTCTGATGAGGCAATATGGATATTCCAAACCCCTATGCAAATGAAAACTGTCCTGGAAACTATTTGCATCTACAAAAGAAGAATGGTGATATCTGTAGCAAGCAGCACAAGAGTCAATCAGAGAGGAAGGCAGGATCAGAAGAAATCTTTAGGTGGTGCTGAGGAATCATAAAAGGGTCTGTAAAATTCTGAGTCTAAATATAAGATTATATTCAAAAACAAGTTTAGGTAGCTTGGGAAGCATGCCCTAGCAAAACAATCACAACAACAGCAATGGCAACTGCAAAAACTTTGAATATTTGCTTACCACTTAATACCTGCTGGCACTGTGCAAGGCACAGTGTGTTCTGTTGTTCCATCCTCATGGTCCTACTCTTATCCCCATTTTACAGGCAAATGCACAGAAGATTAAAAAGGTTGAATAACTTGCCCAAGACTATTATTGCACTAGTAAGAAACATAGTCAGGATTTGAATGCAGTTATTCTGACTCTTAGTCACTATATCATATCACATTTGAACTTGTAAACTGCAATGCACTTTGTGAATTCTGGAGTCTATTGTGAGACAGACAAAAAGCAAGAACGCAGTGGGAATGGGATCTGGGAATCCCCACGTGGATCACTAGATCACTAGGCTTATTATGGAGGAGGTACCAGTAGGTGTTTTCTCTCTCTCTCTCTCTCTCTCTCTCTCTCTCTCTTTCTCTTTCTCTCTCTCTCTCTCTCTCTCTCTCTCTCTCTCTCTCTCTCTCTCTCTCTCTCTCTCTCTCCCTCTCCCTCTCTGATACCACCCTAGCTGTCCACAGCTCCCTGGAGCTCCTCATCCTCAGAAATTCCCCTGGAAGGATCCTTCTACCTGCCTATCCCTTGATTTAATCATAGCGTCTGAACCATTCTAGTCCAACGTGCAGGTATTAGACCAGTTAATACCACCTCAAATCTATTTTTGGTAAGAGCTATACATGGAAAATAAATTATACAATAATATTTGTCAGGCAACATGTGAAGAGGTGGGAATACAAAGATGATAAAACCTCCTCTCTGATAACAAATTTGTGTGCTAATTAGCATTAATAGCTTAATTGGTAATAATGGCTGAAAGCATTACCACATCTAGTTAAGATGTTATCATTTTCATGGGGCCTTTCAGTGTTGGAACCCAAAGGAATAACTGGTGGTGTGAATTTCAGCATCCTCAACAGATTGGAGTGGAGTGGACAGGATCCCAAGAAAAGAGACACTTTTCAATTCCCCTAGATTAAAAACATGACAGAGTGAAGGAGTCAGGGGGAGTTTCCTCAAGCTCTCTCTCTGTGTATGTGGTCTCTGTAGAACTGAGTACATGCCGAGTGCCACAATCAGTCCTGTACTCATGGTAAAACACATACACCTCAAACAACTCACTAGAAACGTGTGTGCATGAGAAGGACTTCCATCCCATAGTGCTTCTCAGACTCCAATGTGCACACAAATTCCTTGAGGGATTTTGCCAAAATGCAAATTCTCACTCAGTGGGTCGTAGGTGAGACCTGAGAGACTGCATTTCTAACAAGCTTCCAAGTGGTACTGATGTTGCTGGTTCTGGAACCACACTTTGAGAAGCAAGGATCTAGAATACCTTCTCCCACAACATCACCTCCAGTGGCTACCCAGATTTAACTTGGGTTCTCCCATTGATGGAGAATTTGCTGCCTTTTAGGGTAGTTTACTCAATCTTCAAACTACTTAAATCATTGAAATGTTCTTCCTTTTATGAAGTTGAAATTTTTTATCACCACCCATTAAACGTTGTTGTACTCAAAGATCAATGGTTTTCTCATATCCAGATTCCCAATTATCTGTGATGGGCAGGAGCTACGAAAATTAATTCCCTTCAGAAGGGTAAATGCAGACACCCACTGATTATTTCAGCCCAGATGGTGCTGATTCTGCTGACACAATAAAGTCTGAGTTATGAAAGACTTCATATCCAGGCTGCAGAGCCGGGAGCTAGCATTCACAGCCCCTATTCCTATAGTGTCCATTAACAATTTAGAGGTCTAGGAACTTTTGTTAAACATTATGATTTCTTCAGTGAGATGGGAAGAGTAATTGTTATGGAAAAAAGAAACAAATGTAACCACTTGGAGAATGTGGATTGCATATCAACACGTATACAAATCCTGAGGTATCTAATCAATGAGCCATTTGGTTTGATCTGAGGAGATTTGGACAGCAGAGATGGTGTGGATGTCTCTTAGTCTGACCTTCCTTCTAGGAAAGGCTGTGCCCTTGAGGGCTTCCTAATTTCACACTTAAACTCTAGAGTTCCAAGGACCTTTTGAGAATCAGTGACATCTCAGATTTTGTTGGCTTTGGATGAAAGTGAAGAACAAGCACTGGATCAAAACAAAGCAGGTACCAGCCGCCAATTCTCCACAATGCACAACCCACACCTGTATAGGAACAATCAGTGTGATCACTATTGTTGAAGATGGAGAATCAGTATCTGAACGTTTGAAATGTGAGCAATAGTGTCTTGGCAGTTAATGAACAGTGGGCACCTGTGAAGGGTCATTGCCACCCATCTAATTGGAGTTTAATATCTGATGGGCACCAATATCCAAGCCATACTTCCTACTCTCCAGCTAAAGGAAGCACTGGGAAGGAAATAATTGGTAGATTAGCAAGGCCAGATGTGAGATCACTAGGCATATATAGCTCTGTAACTCCATTTTCCTGGGGGAAAAAAAAGTTAGAGAGGACAAAGAAGGGGAAGCACTCCACCCCCTTCCTCCCAACACACACACCCTCATCACCAAATGGGAACATTTTCAGGCCCCAGTTATGATTTAAATGAAGCACACTGCACCAATATTGTGTGGTGCCATCTGTTATTTTATATTTCACGAAATTTGGCCAGTTTTGAAATATTATAATTATATCTCCTACATTACGTATGCAACGCAGACATTTTCTGAAACATAAATACAGTATGTGGGAAATGTGACTGTATTTATAGCCCTTGACTGGTGGGCAGCAAAAGGGCAGCTGGCACCCATCAGTGGCCTGGGAAAGGCAGCCTGCCAAATGGGCAGGGTCCCCAGGGAAGAAGCTGGCCCCTCCACACCCAGCCCTCTCCCAGGGGGCTCCACCATTCAGTGGCCCATGCCCCTATTCATCTTCTAAGAAAGGTCACATCAGCTGTATTTCAAACATTCCGAGATCAAGTGTGTTTCCTTAAACTGCAACTGCCAGACACAGGCATATTCATTGACGCCCAGAGTCAGGGAATTGGGCACAGAAGAGACATAGCCCTGAAGGCAGCTCTTCCTCCCCACATGCTTCTTCAGGCAGGTCTATGGAGGGACAAGAGCAGGCAGGAGAAGGCAGGTCCTCAGAGTCAAAGGACCAGTGGGGAGTGGGGTTGGATAGAGCTGCTGGCAGTGGCGGCGATGGGGGCGGGGGAGTGTCTCTGTCCAGAAATAGCCACAACTCTTAGTCCTTTGACCCTCCACTTGCTTCCACAAAGGAGAATGTAGAGCTTAATAGCTCATTTGATTTGGGTGTCAATAGATACAGGAAAATGATCACACCTAGTCCAAGTCTCTGATAGGTGTGCTCTAGGATTTCTATCTTCAAAAAAAGAAAACAGTATTGTTTATTTGAGTTGTTTTTCTTTCAGATACTGCAAAGTGCTTTGCAATAGCAAAAAGAAAAAAAAATGACAAGTGTTTGACTTTCCCTTTCTGTCTCTCCAAGACAAAGGCATTATTCAGTGATGAGAGAGCTATTTGATAACTCCAGGTGTTTCTGCCACGATCTACACACTCATCTTTAGGAGTTCATACAAAGCTTTCTCTCAAAACACTAACTGCTTTTGCTCTGGACAATTCAGCCCAAGAAGAGTTACGTTGGCATTGCATCTTTTTTAAAAAAATTATTTGAGTTAGTTGCTAACATTTAAAAATCAAAGATTTCACATAAAACCCAGTTTCTCTTGAAAAACCATGAGAGCTGGCATCATTGGGCGTGTATTTCTGCTCAGCAACAATCTGCCTGCTCTGAGTAGCAGCTGCCCCCTTTGGAATAAAGCTCTCCTCAGTTTCCCCATTCTCCATCCTCCCACGCAGCCCCTACATCACATGTGTGACCTATCCAGCCCTTGCAGGCACTTGTGTTTATGACTTCCTCGAGTAGGCAGTTGACTCTTATGGAGGAAATATAGACTAGAAAATTAAGTTAACTTTTTTTTCGAGGTAGGGCTGGTGAAGCATTAAAATATATCCATAAACTCTCTAACAGAAAATTAATGTGAAATTTACAAGCCTCTTTGTTTTTTAAAAAAATACATAAATAAAAAGACTTCTAAAAGTACAGAGATAAATTTTCGCCATAGCTCTATTTGACTGTATTTTAGTCATCTGTTTATTTACCTTTCTTTATCAACACACCGAACAATTTTAGGGCAGGAGCCAAATTAATTTTCCTTTGCACACCAGTGTCTATAACCATGTTTGGCACATTGGAGACCATAATGTATGAAAGAAAAGGAAGGAAGGAGGGAAGGAAGGATGGAAGGAAAGGAGAGAGGGAGGGAGGGAGGAGTTACCAACACCAAAGCTACTCAAAGTCAGGCTTTGAGCTAGAATTCTGATTCTGAAAGTCCCCAAAACAATGAAATACATATGTGGTATGTATTTCACAAATGAGATGAGTCTCTCTCTCCTCCTACTGAGTTTTGCTGCTTCCTAATGGTAGCTGAGGAAGGTAGTGTGATGCCTGCCTACAACATCAAACCCTGGGCCTAAGGTAAAAGCTGCTTTTTCATGTGAGCTGGACCATTAAGCACCAGCAAGTCACTGTCCATCATGCTCCAATGGGGGCCACAATGAGAGAAAGAAATGAAATATCTCTGACTCCAATAGGGCAGAAAACTGTCTTTGGAGAGACTTAGAGGGATGCTGGATGCTACTGCTTTAGGGCTGAAGGAACTCTGGAGAGACAACAAGAAAAAGGTAGGTACTTATGAAGTCTCTGTGCTCCCATGCAACTCCCATTAGAACCCAACAAGTGACCAGAAAATAAACTGAGAGCCCAGAATTCCTTGAGTCTTATTAGCCTACCCACCTCAGATACAGCCATGGGAGGAAAACATGCCAAATTAAATATAATCTATAAAAAAAATCATGTTACTGAGTGTATTGATATACTTTAGGGCTTCAAAAACTCTGCGTCAAGAAAAAAAATTACCTCCAGTCTCTTAGAAGATAATTTCCCTCCGGAGCTTCCAACACATGGCATAAGTGTGATGATACCCTTAACCTAATACTCGGTGCACGAACACATCTGATGATGACATCAGAGAGAAAGTGAGAACCCTCCCTGCTCTCCAGCGCCCCTGACTGGCCGCTCAGTCTCCAGTCCCTTGTGTGGATTTCTTTTTTTTTTTAATTTAATTTAATTTATTTAATTTTAGTGCATATTTTTAATTTTAAAATTGTGGGGTACAGTTAAGCGTTAGGTATACAAATATGCATTGTGTGGGTACCCTTGTTGATGAGGTGTGTCCCCCCGTCCCCAGACAGATATTAACTACCATTAATCCCATCTCCCTTCCCCTCACTGCTCCCCCATAGTTTCCCTCCACTGTCAATTCTTTTCTTATAGTATTACAATAGTTGTTCAAGATCCACTTATGAGTGAGAACATGTGATACTCAGATCTTTGTTTCTGTGAGAGATTACTCAGAATTATAAACTCTAATTCCATCCAGGTTGCTGTGAAATTCATGATTTTCTTCTTTTTTTATGGCTGCGTAATATTCTATTGTGCATATGTACCACATTTTTAAAATCTAGTCCTCTTTTGATGGACAGCATGCTTGGTTTCATGATCTTGCTATTGTAAACAATGCTGTGATAAACATACATGTGGAGGTATCTTTTTCATAGAGTGATTTGAGTTCTTCAGGGTATATTCCCAGTAGGGGGATTGTGGGGTCATATGGAAGGTTGATTTTTAGAGCTTTTAGGAATCACCACACTGATTTCCACAGAGGCTGCATTAGTTTACACTCCCACCAACAGTGTAGAAGTGTTCCCTTTTCACCACATCCTCTCCAGCATCTGTTATTTTTTGAGTTATTGATAATGGCCATTCTGACTGGAGTTAGGTGAAGTTCACAGGCTGACCAGGATTTCTGAATCCTATTGTTCCCCACTTCAAATAATGTTACCATCTTGCCACTAGGTTGAACCTTTTTAAAATGCCAATCTGATCACATTGTCACCCTTCCACTTAAAACTGTTTAGTGTTTCCCAGGGCCTGACATTCAAATGACTCCAACAGAATACTTATGCCCTAGCATGTGCCAGGCATTAGAGTAAAAGTCTAAATTCTTTAACTTGGTACATAAGGTCTTCTATTGCCTGCCCGTTGGCTACCTCTTCAACATTATCTCTCACTTCTCACCTATTTCTCTTTTTATACTCCTGTCAAAATAGATTACTTGGATATTACGTGGTCATGACTGCCTCTGAGCCTCCTGCACATGCTGTTCCCTGACCTGGAATGTGCTTTCAAGCTTCGTTGTCTATCTCTTTTCTACTTTTCAGTCAAGACCTCTAATCTTGAGCTCCTCTTGCAATAGTCCTTGAAACTGGTTTTAAACATTTCCAAGCATACATATTCATAAACATACACATGCTTGCCCTGTGCTCTTCTAAATGTCAAACTTCTAGTATATTGCACGCACTCTGATTTGGGGATTAAAAAAAAAAATGACCCTAGGCCAGGTACAATGGTTCACACCTGTAATCCCAGTACTTTGCAATGTGGAAGAGGATTGCTTGAGCCCAGAAGTTCAAGACCAGTCTGGGCTACATAGCAAATCCTGTATCTACCAAAAAAATAAATAAATAACCAGGCATGGTGCCGCACAACTGTGATCTCACCTACTCAAGAAGCCAAGGCAGAAGGAAGTCAAGACTGTGGTGAGCCATAATTGTGCCAATGCACTTCAGCCTGTGCAACAAAGTGAGAATCTGACAAGAAAGGAATGAAGGAAGAGAGGGAGGGAGGGAAGGAGGAAGGGAGAGAGGGAAGGAGAGAAGGACGACGGAGGGAGAGAGGGAGGGAGATAGTCACTATGATTTTCAATTTGAACACCTTTCATTTGTTAGTCATCTTGACTATTACCTTTTGGGTACATATATGGCAAATGGTATCGCCTAATCTCAAACTTTTTCTGCTTCTAAAGCCAAGTCAATACCTACCCTCTGGTCTCCTGGTATGCCTTCCTACCATGGAAAAGTAATTGCATCACATGTTTGGAGTAACCAAACTTACTTAAGTGGTCAGAGTCACTTTAGAAGGCAGCCTTTCACTTTTTCAGACTGCCATACCTACCACTCCCCTCCCCAGCCCAATCCGTGTCTGAGCTTGTGCTCAAACCCTGGCCTCCTTACTCAGATAAACTACAAGGCATATTTTCTGTCCTGACCACTCCAGCATCCTACCTTGTTACTCTTCAGCCCTGTACCCTGTTTTACTTTCCTTCAGAGTAGTTATCAATTCCTGACATTATACTGTCATATTTGTTTTTCTCATTGTCTGCCTTCCCGCTAGAATATAAGTGAACACTTTGTCTTATTCATTGTGCATCTTCAATGCCAAGAACCAAGTTTGACACATGGGAGATACCCAATGAATAACTAACCACTTAATTAATTAATTAATACCAGCACAAGATGAGGCACTGACATTTGGCAAAGCCGCTGTGAGCAGGAAGCATTTCTGCTGACATGTATAGATAGCACACTTGCTATAGTAAGCATAAGCATCCTTTTCATTAAGAGTGATAAATCTACTCTCATTTAAATAATAGGTGGTTAGGATGGTTACTATGCTTTCAGCAAATACTTAATAGGAAAGAGAAAACCTATAATCTATAGAGAACAGATTCAGTCAAAAGCTAAGACCTAAGTCTGTCCACAAATTAGTATGCACCTCTTTCAGGAAAGCCCCCCTGATGTCTTTAGTTTTGTGTTAATTCCAGAAAGTTTACACTGCTTTGTGGAAACACTCCCAGGGAACATATGATGACCTTGCTGTGCCTTTTCCTCATCATCCATTCCACTAGACTAGAGTTGCCTGAGATGGAGAGCATGGCTCTGTTCTCCATATTTTCTGTAGCAGTTTGCACAGCTATCCAACACATAACATGTCCTTTGAAGTAAAATAACATAAAGCTCAAACTCGGGATGATGCAATAGAAAGAACACCAGTCTTAGGAGACTTGTGTTTGTCTTCTGTGTCATGTTGGCTGCCCAGCATCTGGTCTTCACCTGCATTGGGGGATGCTCAATGCTCCCCTAAAAAAGTAATTTGCAGAGCCGGGCTCGGTGGCTCAGCCTGTAATACCGCACCTTTGGGAGGCTGAGGTGAGTGGATTGCCTGAACCTGTGGGTTCGAGACCCGCCTGGGCAGCGACACCTCATCTCTACAATAAATCAAAAAATCAGCCGGGCGCGGTAGCACATGCCTGTAATTCCAGCTACTGGAAGGCTGAGGCGGAAGGATCGCTGGACCCCAGCAGGTGAGGCTGCGGTGGCCGGGAGCGGCCACTGCACTCCAGTCTGGGCGACCGAGTGAGACTCCAACTCAAAAAAAAAAAAAAAGTAATTTGCAGTGATATTCCCTTTCTCTGCACCTTGGCCATAGGGCACAGTGGTGTGACTTCAGTTTAGCAAATTGGATGCATGAACCTAGAACTTTGACTCTTAAAGGAATGAAACAAAATATGAAAACAGATTAATCACAGGGGGAGCAGTTCAACCAAAACTCTAGGGAATTACCCAAAGTGCCCAGGGTTGGCAATACCTGCAGAGTTCTGTGGTGGATACAAGCAGGATGGTGCTGTTGGCATAACCTTCTCTGGTCTCAGCTTCCTCAGCGCTCTTAGTCACTGCCTTGTGCTCCAATTTTCCTGTTGATTCTGTGTGCTGAGGGCTATCCTTATAATCAGTCCCTCTGCTGCTTGGGCTAGGTAGAGTTGATTTTTATTGTGTGGCACCAAGAATCCTGACTGGTACATTAAACATCTTTGAATCCCAGCTTCTTCAAATGATACACTGGGACAATACTTACTTCTTGAGTTGATGAGAGAATTAAATGACATAAAGTGTTTATAGAAAATCTTACAACAATGGGAAACACACAGCAAACATTCAGTATGTTTCCTTTCTGCATCCCCAAAAATGCTCCAGTGACAACCAGTCAGAGGAAATGGGTTACATCAGTTGCATCAATGCAGGGATCCCCAGAGGGGCTTTGCTTGAATGTTTGTGAGAGGTAAAACAATGTTTACCAATCTGCCAGCAGTACAGGCTTAATTAGTGTTTGCAAACTACTCTTGACATTCTTGAAAGAAAGGTGCCACCCAAGCACAGGTCATTATCATAATCAACTGGTGGTGCACATGACTGAAACAAGGAATAGATTGCATAGAGACTCAAGTGACACTATGACACTATTGTCTTAAAAAAAAAAAAAAAAACAAAAAGCTCTATTGACCAGGCTTGGTGGCCCAGCCTGTAATCCCAGCACTTTGGGAGGCCGAGGCAAGTGGTTGCCTGAGCCTGCGGCTTTGAGACCAACCCAGGCAGCTTGGTGAGATCTCGTCTCTACAATAAATCAAAAATTTACAGGCATGGTAGTGCTGTAGTTCTGGCTACTTGGAAGGCTGAGATGGAAGGATCACTGGAGCCCAGCAGGTCAATGCTGGGGTGGCGGTGAGCATGGCACTGCACTCCAGCCTGAGTGATGGAGTGAAACTCCAACTCAAGAAAAAAAAACAAAACAGTTCTATCTATAGAATCTATAGAGATACAATTCACTTACCATACAATGCACGTTCTTGGTATACAATTCAATGATTTGTAGTGTGTTCACAGGTATGTGAAACCATCACTACAGTCAATTTTAGGACATTTCATCACCATGAAGAGAAATCCTATACCTTTTAGCTATAACCTCCCTACTCCCCTACCCTTTCCAGCCCTGAGCAACCACTAATCTATCTTCCATCTCTGGAGGGAGGCGCAATTCTGGACAATTCACATAAAAAGAATCATATAGCATGTGGTCTTTGGTGACTGGCTTCTTTCAGAAGGTTCACCCATGTTGTAGTATGTATCGGTACTTCATACATTTTTGTACCCAAATAGTGTTCCATTCCATGCCATCCATTGTACAAATACACCACATTGTATGTATCTACTCATCCCCTGATGGACATTTGGGTTGTCTCCACCATTTTGCTATTGTGAATAGTGCTGCTATGAAAATTCATGGACAGATTTTTATTTGAACATGTGTTTTTAATTCTTTTAGGTACTTACTTATGATCGAAATTGTTGGGTCTCACAGTAACTCAGTTTAACTTTTTGAGGAACCACCAGACTGTTTTCCACAGCAGCTGTACCAGGTTATAATCCTATCAGACTAATGTCTTTTTGGTATCATAAAGATGTTGGCACTTCCTTATATGTATAAATATTCGAGCTAGAGCTCTTTAAGAATTTCTTTCATCATTCAGAAAATTGTACCCATTTGCTCCACTTTCACACATCTGGCTTAGTGTGTCGTTTGCTGCCAAGGTTTATCGAGCTTCTATGCAGTCAGACAAGCATCTCAACTCCGTTGCTGCGCTGAATTTGAGAACTCCCATCAGCATACTTTAGGACCAGCTAGTTGTGTAGCCCAGCATGATGTGCCTCATGACTTAAAAAGTCAGCCAACATTAGACTGGATCTTACAACACTTTTCTCTTATATTTAGTGTCATTGCCCTGGGGCAAATTTAAAAATAATAATAACACATTTTCTCTGATTTGGTTCCAGATAGTTCATATATGTGTAAAGGTCTGATCTGAAGCTTAGCTTTTTAACATGTGTGATGGAAAAATATATATGATAATTTTGTACATCTATTGCTTGAAAAGTTAGTATGCTTAATAATAAACAAATGATTATAGAAATGATCCATTTAGCCATCAAACATATATATATATATATATATATATATATATATATGTG
>NW_007252432.1:103834-120805 GCF_000164805.1 Carlito syrichta | reverse complement strand
TGCAGTGGCCACTCCCGGCCACCGCAGCCTCTACCTGCTGGGCTCCGGCGATCCTTCCGCTTCCGCCTCAGCCTTACAAGTAACCAGAATTACAGGCATGCACTACCACGCCCGGCTGATTTTTTGATTTATTGTAGAGATGAGGTCTCGCTGCCCAGGCGGGTCTCGAACCCGCGGGCTCAGGCAATCCACTCACCTCAGCCTCCCAAACGCGCGGGATTACAGGCTGAGCCAACGAGCCTGGCTCCACCAAATATTTTCTTTTTTTTTTTTTGAGTTGGAGTCTCACTCTGTCACCCAGACTGGAGTGC
The DNA here is from genome assembly GCF_000164805.1 of Carlito syrichta. Taxonomy (NCBI): domain Eukaryota; kingdom Metazoa; phylum Chordata; class Mammalia; order Primates; family Tarsiidae; genus Carlito; species Carlito syrichta. Next base: position 120,494 of record NW_007252432.1, on the reverse strand, counting down.
AGTGGCCGCTCCCGGCCACCGCAGCCTCGCCTGCTGGGCTCTGGCGATCCTTCTGCCTCAGCCTTCCGAGTAGCCGGAATTACAGGCATGCACTACCACGCCCGGCTGATTTTTTTTGATTTATTGTAGAGATGAAGTCTCGCCGCCCAGGCAGGTCTCAAACCTACGGGTTCAGGCAATCCACTCACCTCAGCCTCCCAAAGGCACGGGATTACAGGCTGAGCCACCGAGCCCAGCTCACCAAATATTTTTAAAAGCATCGATTTGACAGTCTTTAGTAGAGCAGGGTGCTACAAGTGTACCCAAACCCCACAGTTTCCCATTTTTTTCATCCAGCCCAATTCACACATTTACATTTTCTGACTGAATGCTGTGGGATTTTTGAATATGCATTTTCTTGTATAAGGAATCACTGAAAAGTTGTTTTAGTTTTTTAAAGAACATAATATATCCATACCTTACCAAACTCTTTTAAAGTGTTACTTTAAGGCACATGCTGTATTAATTGCAAATTCTTCTTTAGGGAAATGGTCAGTGGCTAGGCAAGGCCACATGGCATCCAGTCAGATATGCATTTAAATACTTATTTTCATACCCATTAGTTGCATGATCCTTGAAAGTTACCTGACATCTTCGGGCATCAGTTTCTTCATCTATAATATTGGGACAATAATAATGACTTCAGTGGGATCTTATGATGATTAACTGAAATAGAGGTCATTACAATTACTACTATATTTTTAGTGCTTTCTTTCCCTAAGGATTCTTATTAGTTGAGACACAGCCACATACATTTGAAAGCAATGAGTTTTAATTTGGGGAAAAAATGAATTTCCAGGACTGATTTCTTGCTAAACAATAAAGTACTCTTCCTCCTGTTGTGATACTGTAACCTCCATAACTCTGATTTCTCCCATTGTAATTTCTGACATAGAGTCACATTACACCAGATGTCAGCATAGGGTTACCGAATTGTGAGAGAAAAGAGAAGCTAGTGGTGCCAGTGACATCCTTGACACACTCAGTGGCAGCATCTTCTATGTCAGCCCCTGCAGAGATGGGCCCTGGCTGTTCCTGTCAATCTTATCAGTTGAGATGAAAACTATTATTTATTGGGCAGCCCTATGTCAACACTCCTCTGAAAACAGGGGAAGGGCTGGTACTCTGCACCAGCAGGTAGCAACCCCCAACAACTCCTACTTGAGTTGTATTTTTTTTCTTTCCGTGGCATTTCTTTTTTTAAAATGTATTTTAGAATTCAGATGTTCCATTAATTCATACTAGTCTTTAACACAGTTGGTAGATGTTTAGAGAGTTTTATTGTCTATTAAGAAGTATTTGGAAAATAGAAAATATCATAGCATTGGAATGTAATATTCTCACTGGCAGTAGCAGTAAAAAAATGATAATTATGTTTCTTTTGTATAAGATCTGTAATAGGTTTGTAACAGGAGAATTCATATTGCTTGCCTTGAATACTGAAAGCAGGATCCTGCAGTCCCCACTTCCAAAATTATTTCCTCAGTGGGGATCAGAGAACTCTATCACACTGGCAGAGACAGGCCTCTTGGCATGGCTTTGAGGAGGAATGGCTCAAAGGACTTGAAGATGTCATTTCCTGCTAGGGAAAATGCCAGAATTCCATTTTCTGAGATAAATAATGTCTATGTAAGTGTAGAAATTAGTTTTTGAAAAATAGATGGTGGGCATTGAGACATGAAAACCAAAGACGTATCGATGGGCTCCAGTTTGCTTCATTAAAAGTCAAATTCTCTGAAAGAGCTGTGGAAACTTTGACTCAAGAATGGTTCCACCTTCCCTGTGAAGCACCCAAGATGTAATGGGATTCCAACAAGAAGTAAATAAAATAAAATTAATATAAAGCTTATGTGAACTTTCTTTTTTGGTTCTTTAAATATCTTTCTTCATAATGTTTTATCATCCAGGTTAAATTTTCATTAATTGACTTATTTGCTAAACCTTCAGATGCCCTTCCCTGAATTTTCTGGTCTTCCTTTAAAGGCACTCCAAAATGAACCTCCAACTTATGTCCCTAATTTATTCCCATTCTACTCCCCATGACCTCTCTGTCATCCAGTTAGGCCTCACCAGCACCTACCTTTATTCATAACGTTGTATCTGGAAAGCATCCCTAGGCTCCTGCTTGCCTTACTTCATGCTCAGCTCTCATGACCTCTTCTCTGACTTCCCAGTCACCTACCCTCACTGGTCTTCAGCACCTCTGAAAATATTATCTGCACGTGTTGCTTGCTACCTCATATATGCCATAGTTTTTCAATAAGACCATAAGAACCATAGAGGTAAGATCTATTTTGCCCCTATTTTTATTCCAAACAACTAGCATGGTTCCCTGTCTATAGAGAAAATCATCAGAAATGTTTGTTGAGAAGAATATCAGCAGCAGAAAATCGCTTGACCAAAGTCCTGTGGACCCCTCTCCTTGCAGAGATCAGACAATTCCCTAACTTTTCTCTAAGCCTCTTCTCAGCTACTACAGCCAAGAAGCATCTGGCCTTCTCTACCTTCCCCACAGAAGAGATGTGGTTTGGAGATGGATTCAAACAAAGGAATCAGTAGCTTTCATGTAGAGGATGCTCCCAGGAGATGGGGCCGTGCCAAATCCAATCCTCCTTTTCAATACACTTGGCTCAAGCTCCACACCTGGTGGTTGAGGCCCATCTGAGAAGCAACCAAATCAAGCAGAGGTCCAGTTTTCTGAGAGGGGAACTTGGCAAATACAAGTTGCCACGGTAACTGGGCTTCCAGCTACAACATTTCCTACTTATGTTCTTTACTTTGGGGTTTCTGTATTGAAGAATCTTTTTCCCCCTTCCTTTTAACCTCCAAACGTGGGGGGGGGGGAATTCTGCCAGGGAAATTAAGAGAACATAATGCTTGTAACCGACTAGGAGCTGTGGAGATTTAAAGGTCCCTGAGACTGAAAAAAAATAACACATAGGACTTGGAATCTAAGCAACAGGATATTAGAATTGTGGGCTGCAGTTGGCCTCTTGTGTAGCCTCCTTTTTTATTCAACCAATTTTTCATAAGCCAAAATGACTATATTCCACTTTTAAAATGCATCAAGAATCTTACATTTCTTGGGTCTGATAGTATTTTTAAGAGAAATCAAGCTCAAAACATGTTCAAAATGGCTGTTTTCCATGTAGTTAGCCCCCAAGTCACTGAACCCATTTTCATGCCAACCTGGAAATATCATCCATCATTCAATAAATCAACCAAATCAAGCTATGGGTATAATTCTTGGAGACAAGAACAAATATAATGCCCAAGGGGGTTGAGGACATAGGAGCATTTGTGGGAAGGTTGAATGCTAGTTATAACCCATCATTTTCCAATTGGTAGCTCCAACTCTGAATGGCTGGTCAAGGTCCACTATGAAAGAGATGAATGACAAAGCTGGAGGTTCAGATGGACTCCTCCCCGGTATTGTTTTGTCCTGAATTTCGGTGCCAACAGGGTAGTTCTGGCAGGTTTAAAGTTGTAATGAAAATGGAGTACCCTAACTTTGCCAATTACAGAAAGAAGCCTGCTTATCTCTCCTGTTAGCTGCTAAGATGCCTTGAGGGCTTAGATTAGAAGACACAGACCAAAGAAAAGAAGAATTATTAAATTCTGAACCTGACATGGAGAAAAATTAGAGATAAAGAGATGAGAAATAGAACGTCTTAGATCTCAGCTAAGAGATCAAGTTCATGAGATCAGCAGTAACTTTAAGTTACATAAAACAGCAAACTCAATACACATACATAGGTTACATATATACTGAACATTATATCTTGTATATGATATATATTACTTTTCTTATATGGCTATATATATATAACCTTAACACATGCAGTCATGTATTGAAGTAGTCTTCAATATGCAATTTCCAGTAAACTATACAGTGAAGACTTCCAAAAAAAATGTTTTTCTTCTGACAGATAGTCTCACATGTGTGACATGCATCATTTCCAGAGGACATGATAATAATCCATCAGTTTTAGGAGCTAAACTGAGCCCATAGAAATAATTAGCTCAGGCACACAATGATAAACATGTCAAGATAGGAGATGCATTTCTTTCCTTAAACAAGAATGGCAATGTGATGGGAAATGTTCTACGGTAAGTGAACAATATGCCCATAATCAATCTTCCATAATAAACTGTCTCTTAATTTGAGGTAATCTGTATTGGTCAGAAAATATTTGGTGATAGGATCACAAATTTGGGAATGAAATTCTAGGTTAAAATAAGTCTTCAGATTTTATCTCAAGGGTCCACAGGTCAATTATTCTATTCTCAGGTAAGACCCCTTGTATTTTACCATCATTTGTCATTATCACCTTCATCATCCTGTTTTATTCTATATTTAATAAAATTTAGACAATTTTATATCAATTTTTTCTACAGATGTTTAACATCCAATAGCCATTTTGAAGTCAGGGTATTTCTCCTGATGCCTTCTTTAAATTCACTACTGCTAAAAGAAAGAAAACCACTGTTTTCCTGTTGTTTTATCTTTTGTGAAGAAAGAAGGCAATTTCTACTAACACAATATAAAAGCATGTTTGTGGCTAAGAGGAGTAGTAACTGAGTAGAGTGAAAATTACTAGATTCCTACAAATAAAGAGTTCTTGATGATAAATTCCATTGGTTTTAAGACAAATCTTCAATTTTATGTTAGATTTTTTTGGTGGCAAAAGGAAATTTAAACTTGTATTGTAAGACACATTAACATTTCAGGATGATTAAAATAAGAGGGGCAATTAATGTTCACCTAGAACCAAGAAAATGTGGTTTCATTTGGTTTTATTTTATTGTTTTGGCATACTAATATCCTCATGAAACTAACTGTGAAATGATCATATAGCATATGAAAACCAAGATTTCATAGGTTGAAATCCTAGGATGAACCTCCCATATACTCTTAAATATTACAATAGTATGCTCTCAGTCTTAATGTCACATGGATACAGAAAAAGTCAAACTGAGTGAAAAATGAATGACAAGGTATCAAGAGCGCTCATGTAGATGATATTCCTGGGACCAGGATTGCCAAATTAGTTTTCCTTTTCCATGCACTTGGCCTTTGATCTTTAGGCCTTGATTAATTCCAAATGGAATGTGAAACTGCCACTTCTGAATAAGACATATAAATTAGTAGCAGACTGTCTCCACTACCTTAAAACTGAGTAAAATATATGGAGTAACTGTTTTCAGGCACTGGACCACAAACAGGCCCAGACCTCAATTTTTGAGAGAAGGAAGAGTCATGAGATAAGTTCTCCAATTTTCTCGGGTCTCTGTTTTTAGATCATTTTCTGACCTAAGCACCACAAGCTAGAGTCCAGTCATAACACAACAGCCCTACTGAACTAAAGATGCAGAGGTCAGAGCTGGAGGTACCAAAGAGGCTGAAATCTGCAAGGCAAGGAACGAATACTCTAGGTAGTTAACAGAAGAAATATTAAAAGTAAAACAGTTCTGGGGAGCCCACCTGAGGGGAGAGGCTTCATTTATATTTTATTAACTCCCCCAAAATCCACCTGAAACACCAGAGGTCATGCCTTAGGAGTAAGTACCAAGACCTTTTAGACTGTCCCTAACAAAGTACAAAGTACTCAGAAGAAAGAACTTGAAAGTTGAGAATTGCTAAGTCAGAAGAACATTGGAAATACCTTGGGCTTTCTACAAATTATCCCAATAAAGCACAAATTTTAATCTGTATAAGTTCAGGGTCATTGGTCAGCAAACTACCTTCTTAAATAAAAATTATTATTTTGCAGAGAAAAATTACAAAAAAGTCTCTACAATGTACCATCAGCAGTACCAAACTATAAAAAAATTACTAGATATGCAAAGAAATGGGAAAATATGACCCATAGTCAAGAAAAAAAAAAACAAGCAAACTAGTTAATAGAATCATATCCTGCAATGATCCAGATGTTGGCTTTAGTGATGATCTTAAAGCAGTGTTTGTACATATGATCAGAGAACTTTTAAAAATTCAAAGAAAATATGATTTTAATGAGAAAACATATGGAGACTTTTAGCAAATAAATAAAAATTATTTTAAAAGAAGAACCACAGGAAAATTCCAGAAGAAAAAAGTACAGTTGAAAAATTTTTTTTAGAATTACCAAACAAGTTTAACAGTAGATTGGGGGTGACAGAAGAGTTAATAAACTTGAGAGGCTATTAATGAAAAGTATATAATTTAAGAAATGCAGGAGAATAATCAGAGAAAAATGAACAGGGCTCCATGGGCCAAACTAGAACAGTTTAACACAAATATAATAGGTGTATAGAGGAGAAGAGAATGAAAATGGGGCAGAAAAAAATATTTGAAGAAATACAACAGCTGAATACCTGCCAAAAAAAGAAAAATAACTTTCAAATCCAAGAGCTCAATAAACCTGAGCAGAACAAATACAAAAAAAAACCATAGTAGGCTTATTATAGGAAAACTGCTAAAAACCAAAGAGAAAGAGAAAAATCTTAAAACAGCTCAGAGAAGTGGAGGTAGGAGTGGGGTCCATATTAAATATAAGGAAACAGTGATGAGGATTATCAGATTTATTTCTGACTTACCAGAAACAACAGAAGCCAGAAAACAATGGGACAAATCTTCAAAGTCCTGAAAGAAAATTCTCCATCTAAAACTTTATATCCTTTAAAACTGAGGGTGAAATAAAGACATATTGAGATAAACTAAAGATGAAAAAAATTTTCGCTGGTAGACATACAATACAATCTGCCCAAGAATGATACCAAATAATTCTCAGTTTTATGGGGAGGTAAAAAAGAACTAGAAATGGTGAATAAGTAAACATAAAATACTAAGTGTTTTTTGTTTTGTTTTGTTTTTTGTTTTTCATAAAAACCCATCTGGCTACAGGTAGTCCTCACTTTGCATCACAAAATGATTGAAAATATTGAAGCCGTGCAAAGTGACTTTAACAATCAATGGGAAAAATTATGATGTTCTGTGATCTTTAAATTTTTTGCCAGAATATTATCTCTCACTGTGATATGTGTGCATAGGAAAAAAAAATTTTAGTAAAATTAAAATTTATTTAGCATATTGTAATTTAAAGCTTTAAAAACATTGGTAGTTGAAATGTTTTCTTTTTTTTTTTTTTTTAGAAAGCAGGATTTATTGAGAGGACAGAAAATCTCCCACAGTGGGAGGGGACCCAAGGGGATGCCCAAAGTATTTTCTTTGTAAAGCAAATTATCAAGAGTAGCTTAAGTATCATAATTTATGATATAGAGCGAACATGTTTTCTATGCCTTGGAAAATTTTTATACTTCCTAAGTTTAAATCAGTTTCTAACATGTCAGCCTTTGTGCATTCAATGTCGTGAAGTATCTCTAAGAGTTCTTTTTTTTTTTGCCTTTTTAAATTGGGAATGCAAGTGGTCATCACATAGGTAAAGTTTGGGCCTTCCTTTGGTCCTCACTTTGCCTGGTTTGAGATCAGGTACCCTTACTGACGTTGTGTTTCCCACCCCTCATCCTGGCAGTATCCTGCTACTGCCAATCCCTTTCTTATAGTATTTTGGTAATTGTTTAGGATCTACTTATGAGTGAGAACATGTGGTACTCAGTGCTTTGTTTCTGTCATAGATCACTGAGTATGATAGACTCTAAGTCCATCCAAGTTGCTGCAAAGTCCATATGCTTGTCCTTTTTTATGGCTGTGTAATATTCCTTTGTGTATATGTGCCTCATTTTTTTTATCCAGTCCAGTTTTGATGGGCAGAACAGTTGGTTCCATGTTTTTGATACTGTGAATAGTGCTGCAACATATATGTGGCAAATTTCTTGCCTCTTTTGCTTCTTCTTCATTCTCTAGTCTATAAGTTCTCTCACACTTTATCAACTATCCATGTGCCCCATATTCTCCTGATTTCTGAGTTTATTTTCTCACAATAGAAAAATATTTAATGTTATTAATTATACTGACAACAAAACTCAATTGCAATTGCATTAGGATTTTTTAAAGATGCGGGGTACAATTCAGGGTTAGGTATACAAACGTTGATTATGCAGGTACCCTTGTTGATGAGGTGTGCCCCTCCCTCCCCTAGCAATTTCCCTCAACTGCCAATCCCACCTCCCCTCCCCTGACTGTTTCCCACTACTGCCAATCCCTTTCTTATTGTACTATGATAATTGTTCACGGTCCACTTATGAGTGAGAACATATGGTACTCTGTGATAGATCACTTATGAGTGAGAACATATTGTTTCTGTGATAGATCATTGAGTATGATCAACTTTAAATCTATTTCAAGTTACTACAAAGTCCATATGTTTGTCCCTCTTTATGGCTGCATAATATTCCACTGTGTACCACATTTTTTTTTAATGCAGTTCAGCTTTAATGGGCAGCATGGTTGGTTCCATGTTTTTGCTATTGTGAATAGAGATGCAGCAAACTTACGTGAACTGAATGTTAGTATTTTGGTCTTTTGACTTCAACCCCATCAGCTTCCATTTTCTTTCTCTTCTCAATGATCACATTAATCTTTTTCCACTGGTGATCAAGCTCTGTCTTCTCTTTGGTTTCCTTGAAACACCTGGTTTTCTGCCTTTCAGACATCTTGATTCCATACTGAAATGCAGCCTTAGGCAAAGCCTCCTTGTTGTTCATATACTGGCTATATTCCTCCTGGGTATCTAAGTCCCAGCAGCCTAAGGGACTTTGTTACCCTGGTAACATTTTGCTATAATCCACCTCCTTGTCACTATTCACAGCCATGTCATCCATTGTGGCTAGGCTGCATAACTGTTGGACATGTCAAAGAAATCTCCAAGCTGCTTTTCTTCTGGCTTCTTCCGCAATACAGTGTCTTCCCAGCCAGCGGATTCAGCAAACTTTTCATTGATCAACTTGATCAACTCCTTGGCAGACCCAGGTCCAACATCCACGGGCTCATCATCAACTTTTGCCTTCTCAAAGTAGCTGTGCCTCTTCTTTTCCTCCTCTCTCTCATGGTACCGATCTCGCTCCCACTCCCAATCTCATTCTCACTCCTGCTCTCAGTCACGGTCTCTGTCTCTCTCTGGATCACGTTCCTGTTCCCAGTACCTCTCTCACTCCTTGTCCCGAGGTGTCTTGGTTGTGGAGGGGTCATAATCCCCAATGGCTTCAAAAATGTTCATGTCAGTCTCAGCAGGTTTCTTCTCCTCCAGTTTCCCTCCTTCTTGAGAGCTTCTTGTTGCGAGAGGTATGAAAGGATCTGGGTGAGCTTGCTGATGACAATGTCATTTGTGGTCAATGTGGTCTGGGCCTCCATGGTGGGGCAATCAGTCTTGCTACAGATAAGAGTGGTGGGGATATCTGTGTCAGCATACTCATCATCCAGGTCTATCCAGGTCTACTATATATAGGCCATGAGGCCTGGCAGGAACATCTCATTCCACTCATATGCTTTATCTTATAAAGCATATGGTAAACATTGAGACCCAGATGTGTTTTAAATTCAGTGTTATTTTCAGGATCTTCATCTTTCTTGGTTTCCTTCTGGGGCTTTTCCATCAGTTCTTCCTCTTTCTCTTTGCTGGCAATCCCAGCTTGTACCTTTTGAAGCAGAGCAAAATCCAAGCCCTTCACCAAATGGGTGTGTTCCATGTCACCACCCAAGAATTTGAACTCCTGGCTCAACTGTCTTCTCTTCTCTGCTGCTGACTTGTCTGCCTCAATGGTGGGGTCCACAGCCCTGTAGTTAGCTGTGGCACTGATAAGCTCGGTTTCCTGATAATCTTTGTTCATACCATCTCTCTGTTCCTTGGCACAGTCCTGGTACTTCTCTGCTAGCTCTCTCAATTTCTTGTTGGCATAGTTTAGCATAATAACTTTTCTTCTTCCTCCTTCATGCAGCTGGGTCTTCATCCTCATTGTACTCCCTTGGCATCTCATGGTGATGTGACTATGAGGGTGGTGCAGAGGAAGGTGTAGCCCATGGGGTCATGAGAAGTTTCCTAAAGTCTTCATTGGTAAGTTTTGATTGGTGGAAGGAGTGAGGATCATCCACATCATGGCCATCTGGGGCCAAAGTGTTGGAGAATGTCTCACCATCTCACTCTGGCATTTTGTCCGCAATCTTTCAATGCCTGAAATTTCTTTTAATGTGATTGTGGTTTTATGTCTGGGTGACATTACTTATTCTAAAAACCATCATCCTTTTCCAACCCAGAAACTTTCCTCATTTATGTTGATAAGTCACAAAGCTACTCTGGCTGAATACCTAGTGTTGTGAATGGTGGCAGTGACAACATTCCCATAATCAGGTGTTTCTTCTATGACTCCACTGAGGTTCTATTCAAATTTCATGTCCAGCATTATCCCTTTTCATTTCTTTCCTGCATATAATCTTTGATGGCCAACTCTCTCTTTTGATTATCCATTTTTGTAAAATGTTCTGTGGGTTTGTCACTGGGAGACAAAGAGGTGACATACCCACACGCTTTGCTGTCTGTGCATAAATTAAATAACAGATGCAGTGTGGCATAATTGCAGACAGACTTTGAAGGAAGTGACATGATTAGTTACTGATCATAATATACATCTGTCATTTAGATTGTGATTTGTGGCCTGAAGAGTTCATAGCAAAGCTTGTGTCTTGCAAAATTATTCACAGTTAATAACTGGAATATAAATCATGTTGTCACATGACTGCAATTAATTAAATAAATGTGATAACTGAAATTTGTGTACACCATGCAAAGCAAAGACTACTTGTATTTATAGTAAACATTATGGAGTAGGTTTATAACTTTTACATAAGATGATATCAAAATAATAGCACAAGATTGGTGGGTGGGTAAAATGGAATTTATACCATTATATTGCCATTACATTTGTGAAATCATACAGTAAGTGAGAAGTATATAAAGTGGTATATGGTACAATAATAATTCTGATTGAATTTTTGATGGAAATTTTAATTGAGATAATTGTAGATTAGTAGGCAGCTATGAAAATAATGTAGCGATCCCATTACTCTGTATTAGTCTGCTTCAATGATAACATGTTACAAACTAATAGTATAATGTCACAACCAGGATAGTAACATTGATATAATCCACCATTCATTCAGATTTCCCTAGTTTTACTTGTACTTCATTATGTGTGCATTTAGTTCTATACAATTTTATCACATATGTACATCTTGTTTTTCTACCACCACTGGCAAGATACAGAGCATCTATCATCACAGGGATCCCTCCTGTTGCCTTTCTGAAACCATACCCAGTTGCCCCCATTCTCTAATATTTAGCAACCAGGAATCTATTCTTCATTTCTAAAATTTTGTCAATAAAAAGTTATATAAATGTAATTATACCATATGTAACCTTTAAGGATTGGCTTTTTTTAATTTTTTTTTACCTCAAAAGCAGTCACATGTCAATCATTTGTGCCTTTGTCTTGTTGAGTAGCATTCCATGGTATGGATGTGCCATGGTTTAAAGTTATTACAAATAAAGCTGCTATAAGCATTTAGGTATGGCTTTTTATGTAAATGTAAGTTTTCATTTATTTGACAAATAAAAGTTAATAACACATATTGTTATCCCTAGAGAAAACACTGAAAAATAATAAAAAGAATGATTTCTTATGAGCTAGTTGAGGAAATAAATTGGGATAGTATAAAATATTTGAGTAATCTAAAAGAACACACAGAAAGGACAAACAAAAAACAAATAGGAAAGTATAAATTTAAACCTAGTCATATGAATTATAACATCAAATTCAAATAGGCTTAAAATAACACTAAGACATAAATTGTATAATAAGATGACAAGAAAATTAGCTATTATTTAATATGAAACCTTACTAAAAGTTTTAAGAATATAGGTAATAGCAAAACACGAGCATGTCCTTTTTCCCACATCAGGATGTGTGTACCCTCCAGAGTCAACACAGAAGATCCACGCCACCACTTACACAAAGGGTGTTAGTTTACTCATGAGTCAGCTCCATTTTACATTCCAGTATTGCCTAGTAATTACCTAGATGACACAATATTCTCTAGCCAAAAAAAAAAAAAAAATAGACTCCAGGTTTGTTCACCATAAAAAATCATAGACAAACTAGGTATATTTTCTTGAAAGCATTCAATGGATGAGAGCTCACACATTAATATTGTTCATCTGGAGGTCCAATTATCATGTTTATATATCACGTGATTTGAACTGATTATTTATCTTATAGGCATCTCCAGTTGAACCAAACCATTTGTCTCAAAGGCTGTTCTTTCACCATCAAATGATAACAGCTTTATTAAAGTTAATTGACCATATTTGTATAAATTTATTTTGGGACTCTTCATTCATTTCCTTGATTTCTAAGTTGTATGACCGCTTATAAATCACTTAACTTTTCTCAGCCTCAGAGTCCTAATACTAGCAATAACATATGATTGATTAAATTATTATGATGATTAAATGTGAAGTACTTGGTACATAAAAGATGTTCAATAAGTGAGAGTTACTACAGTAAACATATTATCTGAATTCAAATTGAGCTACCTAAATTGACAAAGAATGGTATTTTCTTCTGTAGTTGTAATGATAGATATGGAAAATCATAGAAAAGTATAATAAAATCACTTTAATTATTTAACAAATCATCTTATGAAAATATAATTTCAAAAAATGAGATAGCCCACACCCCCACAAAAAATCCTGAACGCATTATTGTAAATATGCAGCATATAAAATATATAAAGGTATACAAAAGAACTTCCATAAGTTTGTGGAAAATAGAATTAAAAGATAATACTTTAAAATGTGAATTTTATTTCTCAACCTAAGGTCCACCAAATTCAGGACACTTTTGTAAGTGATGACATCAGCCATTTAGTTCATTCCTAAACAACTGAGAGTTCTGAGAATTGAACTTTATCGATGCAGTTGTTTTTTACATTATTAACTGAAAATAATAGGAGCTTTTTTAAAAAATTTAAGATTAGGAAACAAAATAAGTCAGAGGAAGTCAAATCAGTACTGTATGGTGAATGCCTAATGATTTCCCATAGAACCTTTTGCAAAGTTGCCCAGTTTGATGAGAAGAATGAGCTGATGCATTGTAATAGCAAAGGACTCCCTGGTGTTGCTTTTTTGGGAAACTTTCTCAAAACACTCAGTATACACAGCTATTCTCTTTCTTTGGCCCTCCAGAAAGTTAACAAGTAAAATGCCTTGACCATACCCCTAAATTGTTTCTATGACCTTTGCTCTTGACTGGTTTGCTTTTGCTTTGACTGGACCATTTTACCTCTTAGTAGCTATAACTTTGATTGTGTTTTGTCTTTAGAATCATACTGGTAAAGTTGTTTTATCTCCTGTTACAATTCTTTAAAGAAATGTTTCAGGAGTTCTGGTAAGATGGCAATGGCAGAGATGGAATTGTGAGATTCTCCAAAAGTGAGTTCCCAAAAAGACTCTTACTTTTCTTCCCCCACCCCCCTGCGCACCACCAGCCACACTGGTCTGAGGCCCGGGGACCCTTGGTCCCATGCAGGGCCGGATATTGCGGCCCCCAGCTGCTGCTACTCCACTATACATGACTCCCGCCCATGTGGGAATCTCAGGTCTCGGCTCCCTCCATGACTACATCATCTCGCCCAGCACCCAGCACCAAGCTGCCGGTCACCCAGGGAGGCTCTGGGCGCCCGCCCCTCAAAGATACCAGTTCCATTTCTGACTGAAGTACCCTGTGAGGGGACCAGGGCCACTCTCACCACTCACTGCCTGCCCTTTGGAGCTCTGGAGCTCTGGCTGAGGCACCCAGCACGTGACCCCATGCTTGTGTAAGGGAACAGCATATCTTAAGGAGGTGCTGATCAGAGTCTCTCAGCTCCAGAGGAGGAAACTCCCGACCCCCTCCTCCACCCCAGCCTGCTGATGGCACCCCGGGTCCAGCAGCCAGCTGTGCAGCTGATCCCCAGTGCCTCCTACACCACCACGGCCCATCATAGTGGATCACCCAGGGACACAGATAAGCGGAGAGAAAGGATCCATGAAAGAGAAGCTGCCACCTCGGCCATTCTCCAGGCAGAGATTTGCATTGCCCCGCTCACCTATGAGCAGCCTCCACCTCGGTTCCTCAGGGACCAAACCTACATACACCTGCACAGACAGATTGTAAGGCAGTGAGGAATAGGTTCCAGTGTGCTCATACACCTGTTGGTGGAAGCTGGAATCAGCATCTAGATTCTGATTCACAGCTTCCCCCCCCAATTAAACCTTAAAAATACAAAAAGTATAGCCCCAAACCCACACTCCAAACTCAAAAGTGAGCAATGCCAAAGGAAACTCATAAGAAAGAACAGGAGATTGCACAAGCGAAGCAAAAACAACCCCACCTTCCCTGAAAAACAGAATTAAAGAAGGAGTGGGAAAGGGGGAGAGAGAAAAAAATCTACACAAATGAATAAAAATCAAAAGAAGACTGACTTTGGAATGCAAACAATGAAGCACCCCCAGAATGACTGCTCTCAAACTACAAACCTAGATATCAAGACATTAATGGAGAGATTAAAAAGAATTGAGGAGAGACAAGAAGAAACTAGGAAGGAGCTTATAATGAGATAACAGTAATAAAGAATACTGTGAATGAAATAAATAACAAACTGATAAGCATGGAAAGCAGAATTACCCAAGCAGAAGAAAGAATCTCAGGGCTTGAGGACCAAAATCTAGAACAAACCCAAACTGTTAAAAACACAGAAAACAAGCTCAAAAAGACAGAACAAAACCTTCAGGAGATGAGTGATTACTTCAAGAGACCGAACCTAAGAGTAATTGGCCTTCCTGAGGCAGAAAGAGAGACAGAGACCATACTGGAACAAACTTTCCATGAGATTATTCAAGAAAACTTCCCTTATCTAATCAGTGATGCAAAAATTCAAACACAAGATATTCAGAGAACCCCTGCAAGACAACAAATGAGAAGATCAACTCCTAGAAACATAATAATTTGCCTAAACAGAGTAGGTATAAAAGAAATAATCCTAAAAGCAACAAGAGAAAAAGGCCAGATCACCTACCATGGAAGACCAATTAGAATAGCAGCACATTTATCTACAGAAACCCTGCAGTCTAGGAGAGCTTGGAGCCCTATCTTCAAAGTCCTAAAAGATAAACAATTTCAACCAAGAATAACCTACCCAGCCAAGTTAAGCTTCATCAGCGAGGGAGAATTAAAATCTTTCTCAGATATCCAATCCCTAAGAACTTATGCTGCCACCAGACCACATATTCATGAAACACTTAAGAATGTACTAAACACAGAAGATAGGAAAAAAGAACAACATTCTTCACAAGAGTATAGGAAAAAGAATAAAATACACATGAACCAACCCAAAAACCAAAAGAAAGACAAAAACCCAAGTGGAAGAACAACAACTCTATAAGAACTCTATGATAGGGATGAACTCTCACATTTCAATATTAGCTTGAATGTGAAAGGACTAAATTCACCACTGAAAAGACATAGAATGGCAAAATGGATAAAATATCACCAGGCAACAATATACTGCCTTCAAGAGACCCATCTCACTAGAAAGGACATGCACAGACTCAAAGTAAGAGGATGGGAAACAAATTTTCAGGTTAATGGAACACAAAAGAAAGGAGGAGTCATGATCCTAATTTAGGACAAAATCAATTTAAACTATCAAAAATCTAAAAAGATACAGAGGGCCACTACATAATGATAAAAGATTCACTCCATCAACAAGAAATATCTATCTTAAACATATATGCACCCAACATAGGAGCACCAACTTTCATAAAGCAGCTTCTAGGAAAACTAAAGAAAGATATTGACTCTAACACCATCATAACTGGGGCCGTTAATACCCACTCGCAACCCTAAACAGATCATCAGGACAAAAAATCAGCAATGAGATCTGGAACTTCAATGTGACTCTTGATCAAATGGAACTTAATTGATACCTACAGAACACTCCATCCAAAGACCACAGAATACACATTCTACTCATTACCACATGGAACGTATTCTAAGATCGACCACATACTTGACCATAAATCAAGCATAAGCAAATTTAAAAGGACCAACATTTTACCATGTTCATTCTTGGACCACAGTGGAATAAAAATAAACATTAGCACCAACAAGGTTCCCCAGAAACCCACAAAGACATGGACACTAAACAGCATGATGCTAAATAACTCCTGGGTCAATGATGACATCAAAATAGAGATCAAAAGATACCTGGAAACAAATGAAAATGAAGAAACATCTTACCAAAATCTCTGGGATGCCATGAAAGCTGTAGTAAGAGGGGAATTTATATCCCTACAAATGCACATGAAGAAAATGGAAGGATCACAAATTAACAACCTAACAAGCCACCTAAGGAAGCTGGAAAAGCAAGACCACAAAAACCCTAATTTCAGCAGAAGAATCCAGATCACCAAAATAAAAGTCCAATTTCAGGACATAGAAGACAAAAAGATAATACAAAAAAAATCAATGAAACAAAAAGCGGTTGCTATGAAAGGATAAACAAGATTGATGGTCCCCTTGCTAGACTGACCAAGAAAAAGAGAGAAAAAACCCAAATAAGCACAATCAGAAACACAAAAGATGAAGG